>NC_135526.1:600000-850000 GCF_051989575.1 Stigmatopora nigra
TTCCGCCACTGGGAAGGCAGAAACAGCACCTAGAGGAGACCGCACTCGTCGGCGTCCCGCAGCTTGAACAAATTCTTTCTTTTGTGACCTTTGTTGCCGTGAAGGCAATTCCTTTCCCTGACCAGAAATACAGCGTAAACTGCTTTGTGCACCAGCAACAACGACAAAAACGTAATAAATGCAACAAAACCTGGCCATTCTCATTTTAGGGATTGGAAAAAAAAAATTTGACCCCGACGTGATTTGAACACGCAACCTTCTGATCTGGAGTCAGACGCGCTACCGTTGCGCCACGAGGTCTGTGCGCCAAACCCCACCAGAGATGGTGATATATAGAAAGTAAGACAGCGAGATATACAATTAATATTCTAATAACGTTCATGATAAAGATGTCTGCCTGCACAAGCCTAATGAAACACAGAAACAAGGGACACATGATGCATTCTCTCATTGAAAATAGCCAACATTAGCTAGAACATTTGCACCACCTAGTGTGGCTTCAGTTGTTACGTGTGAATATATTTTGACAGCTATAGGTTAGATGAGGTTTAAGACAGTAAATTCGTCAATAGAGATGTGCTTGTCCCTCTTCATTCCCCATCCTTTCCCACACTGCAACCATTTAAATTCGTATATTTTGTCTTGACGATGCTATACTAACCGGAAAGCGACATTCAGAATAAACTACGCCAGCAAGTGGGAAGACAAAGTTGGAAACCTTCACGTGGTGTCTCCTGAGAGGCCGCTCGCCGCGCCGTTCGCAAAACTCGTCGACACCATGACGACACAGTTTGTATTTTTCAAACTATTTTGGTTTCGAAAACGATCGGATTTTAACGGATAGCTCCTATTGTTATTTCACCAACGACGTGAAGCTCGGCTTTTGTTTTGAAAAACAGACGAGAAAAGGAGCGCGTCCCTTAATGCCGGGTACTTGACTCATCCTTGTCCTTCTCCTCCTCCTCCTCCTCCTCCCGTTGGTTTAATGGGGGCTGTTGTTTCTCGGAATGCGTCTTGGTGCCTTGTGGCAGCTTTTGGCAAAGCTTTCGACGCGATCGTGTTTGCACCGGTGATGGGATGCCTCCGGACTTAGTGTCCTTTGAAAGGGAGCCCCAACCGTGCGAGTGCGGGGCTTTGCTTCAAGGGTCGCTCGAGGAGCATCACTACTTGACACAGGTCTGTCCGTCCGTCCGTCCATCTATCTATCTGTCTGTCTATATATTTTTTTGCTATCACGTCCAGGGTTTGATGAAAATAATACTAATAATAATAATAAATAAAAAAAATCACATGTAATCTGCAGCCTTTGCATAGTCATCTGTGGCCAAATATGAGTAATATGTGGCACAGATTAGTAATCTGTGGGTACTATGATGCACATATGACTAATCTGTGGCTACAATTTAGTAATTGATACCCAAAATTTAGTTATTTATATCTACAGATTTCAGATATAACCAAATATAATGAAACAGTAGGTACAGATTACATATGAAAAGTAATCATCCATAACCACAATTACTAAACTGAGGGTACAGTTTACTCATTCATATATTTTTCTCTAACAATAATTTATGTAGCATTACATTGTGGTCACTAAAAAGGGTCGCAGGGGGTGCTAGAGTCTATCCCAGCTGACGTTGGGGCATAAGGGGGAGGGACACCCTGAACCGATGGTCAGCCAATCGCAGTCTCTCCATGCACACTGAAAAATAGACTATTTTTTTCTTTACGTCATTCCAGTTCTACATTTTATTATTATATATAGTATTATTATTGTTATTATCATCTGACATTTTATTTATTTCGGTCCTAGAGCAGAATCTAAATCGTCAGTGCATTTAAATTTGTAGCGACCCTGGGCCACCATTACCAGGGGATTTCAATGGTCTGAGCCGCCATTACCAGGGGGAAAAAAACTAACGGACGTGTGGGTTTTTTGGAGGTGTCGAAATGTGGGTCAATGGGCAGCGCTGGATTGTCATTGAGGGATCATTTCACCACGTACGTATCTTTGTGTTGCCAGGAGGGATGAGAGCAGCGCAAACAACAGCGCAGCGTTTCTAAGCAACAACACAGCCGACGTACGTACCATGGGCTACAAGGTATACAAATAAATCAAAGAATTTGAATGAAGAAAAAAAAAGAAAGAAAAAGAGCCAGTCCTCTCATTCCAACGGCTTTATTTCATCCCCGATCATTGAATCAGCACGTCAAAACAACTCCTCTTCTTGGGAGCATCCCGTGAGAAGTGTGCTAATTAGCATGGCTAACAGACATCATTCATTTCCATGGAATTTAGAGCAGGAGCATTTTTGCCCAAAATGGAAACGACAAGTCACGATGATGCCACCTGCGCATTGGTTTGTCTTCCGCGGCCGTTCCAAAGAAGTCTTTTTGGCCCCTCCCCCTAAAAGAGTCCACGTGCAAAGTCAGGGAGGGATGATAAATTGTGCACTAAACGGAGCCTGTTCACTTGAAATGAGGATTAGCGCATGTGAGACCAGCAAGTGGTTTGTTAATCCGCCGTCACGGCCGTGACCTCCAGCCGGCAAAAGATAAATAGGACACTCCAGTCAAAGCAAAAATGGAGCCTTGGCCTCCACAAAGGTTTCTTGCCTTTTATTTTCATCCTCCCAGAGGTTAAAATGGAAGCAAATCTGCGCGCCGTGTCCTCTTCTGCATGAGACCACGTCTTTTTTCCCAGTTTTGCTTATTTTTGCGCAGATCCCGGGGGCGGCGATGGACCGGGTGAGCCTGCTGTGGCGACTGCGTCGTCGCGCCCGTCGCGGCGTCCTCTGCATGACTTTCTTCTGCGTGTCCATGGCGCTGCTCTACGCCCTGTGCGCCGAGAACAGCGTGCCCGTCACCGACGCCATTTTCGGCGTGCGGGCCCGGACCCGGGCCCAGCCTCGCACGCACTCTGCGGTCAAGGTGGGTGTCTTCCGGCGGACTTCCTTGGACGCCGGTTTGAAGCCATTGTTCCGATGGCTCTCTGTTTGTTGAAAATACTCGCCGGCTAGATTGGGAGTCGTTTTGGAGTCACTCCCGGTTGATTTTGGTCCCCAAAAATATATATTACGGGTCTTGCGCGTGCCTTTGGAAAGTTGATGACGCAGAAATTGAGATTTTTTTGGGGCTAAAGTGGGTGACGATCACTTGGATGAAAGTTATCTCAACGCCACTTCCCCATCAGGTGCTGCGAGGCGGTTCCAAGTCGGCCTTGGTGGACCCCAAAAAGCTCCCCGGAGTGGTGCCCGGCGACCCCAACCGCCCCATCCCCGTGCTCTCCTCCCCCAACCGCACGCTGGAGCCCCGCGGGGGGCAGCGAAAGGCGGCGGCGGCGGCGACGACGACGGGCCGAGGCTTCCTGGCGGGCGTGCTGCCGCGCCCCCTCCTGCGGGCGCTGGACACCCTCTTCGGGGTGCGTCGGCGGGGCCGCGGCGAGGGCGGGGACAGCCGGCTGTTTGAGATGGACGGCCTCCTGGGAAAAGTGTGGAACGAGAACATGTCCAGCGACATGCTGGGGAGTCGCCTGAAGAAGGTGGTGGGCAACTACAGGGTCAGCCATTCCATCTCTTCCATTGGTTGATTTTCTTGTCTTGCTCGAGGCTTGTGCTCATTTCAAATGAACTTTTTCAAATGTTCCCATCAAATTCCAACTGTCAAATAGGCTACAATATTGATTTTTTTTTGATGAATCTTTAAAAAGTATAGATTCCTACATATATGCCCTGCGATTGGCCGGCTACCCATACAGGGCTGCACATTGTTGGCTGGGCTAAGTTTCGGCACCCCCGGCGACACCAGTGTAATGATAATAATAATAATAATTTTAAAATATTTTTCTTAATACTTGGATAAGGTTTTTTTTCTTCTACTCGCCTGCTAGCGACAGTAAATGCAGTGATTTTTGTTCCTACCTGTCTGGCGCAGGCGATGAACAAATTTGGCGTGGAGTCCGGCGGCGCCGTGGCGGGGGCGCCGGCTGCAGGCGGTCCCGCCTTGAGCGGGCCCGAGCTCCTGTGCCAGATCCGTCGGAAGGTGGAGGTGTCCACGCTGACGGCCGACCTGCCGCCTTTCTCGTCGCCGGCCTGGACGTCGCAGCTGCCGGCGCGCCCCCTGACCTCGGAAGTGGGGCCCTTCCGGAGCTGCGCGGTGGTCACGTCGGCCGGATCGCTGCGCAATTCGGGCCTGGGAAAAGAAATAGGTCAGTGGTCTTCTTCTTCCTTTGGAATGACTTCTCAAAAGAACATTGTTGATTTGCAGCAGTTCCTAACGTTTTGCCCGAAACGCCAGATTCCCACGATGCCGTGCTGCGTTTCAACAGCGCCCCCACCGCCACTTACGAGAAGGACGTGGGTTCCAAGACCACCCTGCGCCTGTTCAATTCGCAAGTACGGTGACGCTCTGGTGGCGAGACGGGAGACTCTGCGGGATCCTAACGTCCATCTCTCGCAGGTCATGTCGGCGGACAACAACCACTTTCTGTCCAGCTCGCTGTACAGCACGGGCGTGTTGGTGGCCTGGGACCCCGCCCCCTTTTCTGCTAACCTTACTGAGGTGGGACATGGTCTGACAAATATTATGTCTATTCTATTGAATTTGTTCCAAAAAAAACAAACAGTCAATGTTGTCCAATTTCAATGATCAAAATAGCATGCCGTTGGTGACTCAAGGGGCCTTTCTGCCTTTTCTTGCAGTGGTTCAACCACACGGATTACCCCATTTTTAGCCAGTACCTGCGCTACAGGCGCCTGCACCCCCAACAGCCCTTCTACATCCTCCACCCGCGCTTCCTGTGGCAGGTGTGGCAGCGAATCCAGGACAACTCGGCGGAAGCCATCCAGAAGAACCCCCCTTCTTCGGGCATGCTGGGTAAGCTAACGCTAGCTAAGGGAGCGAATGGCCCGAATGGCCACTCGATATAAAGTCTTGTTGCGCACTCCTTACAGGCACGGTGCTGATGATGTCCATCTGCGAGGTGGTGCACGTGTACGAGTTCCTGCCGTCGCAACGCAAGACGGAGCTGTGCCACTACTACCAGCGCTTCTACGACGCCGCCTGCACGCTGGGCGCCTACCACCCGCTGCTCTACGAAAAGAATCTGGTCAAACGCATGAACCGGGGGCCCGACCGCGACATTTACACCCGCGGGCGCGTCACGCTGCCCGGATTTAGCAGCCTGGCTTGCAACGCCACGCCGGCGGCGGCGGCGGCGGCTTAATTTCAATGGCTTCCATGAGCTGGACCCTTACCATTCAAAACTCTTTCAACCTGTTTATGGGAAAAAATAGTCACGGTCCCTTTTCAAAAAATACCTGCTGTATGGTGTTAAATTGCCTCCACCAAAATAATAATAATAATAATAATAATAATAATAATAATGTGGTGCACTGCTGCCAACTAGTGGACGTTAGTGGTAGTGCGGCCACCTATTGTTTATGTCCACCCAAAACACGCAAAAAGATTGAGAGATTTTGAATGGAAATGGCAGATGTTTTGAAACACTTCTCTTCAAAAATAGACCTAGTTTCACTTGACTTGAATAGATGGGTGGCGGTAATTTAATCTTTGTCGGCATGCAAATTGTTTACTGACTATAGAAAGAGTAGGTACTATATTTTTAGGGAAAAAGGACTTTGAGATACAAAGAATTGTCGAATGAAAAGGGGAGGAGTCAAATAATATGCCCTTGCATGTGGGCGAGAAGGGGGGCCATTTATTCTGCATGATTTTTAGAGGAAGAAAGGGCAGAAATGTTGGTGCCAAACTGAGGCCGTCATCCTTTTAGGTATGCCCTTGCATTTTCTTGGACACATTCAATCAAATTACACGGCCACTATCTTTGATTTTGATATTCTCTTTCTTTCTCTTTGGACCGTTGCGTCCGCTGAGAATTTCTTTTTTGTTGATTTGAAGAAGGCACTAACTAGTACGCACTTTGTATACATTTTGTCAAGTCCCGCTAGTAAGCCAAAATTGTCCTGAAAATTCCTTTGCTACATTTGAGCCAGAAAATGCTGAAAATGCAGAAAATGCTGAAATGTCCTTTTGTGTTTGCAAGTGCAGCTCTTTTGGATGGAAAGAAGTATTTTTGAGATGAAACATTTGTTGAGTTTTGGAGGGCCAACACAGTTATTTTGCTCACTCCAAAAAAAATGGACTCTGATATCAAAGTTGTCTCTCCCAGTTCTTCTTCCTTTTGGATTTGTTTCTGTCCATTTGCCGCTCACTTTTTGCCGATTTGTTGAAAAAGAAAGCACTTCTGCTCCCCAATAACAATTGTATTATTTCATTTAATGTATTAAGAAGGGGTTATTGCGAGATAATCATAGCCTTTGCTAAGGTTTGTTTGTTTTTTTTGTTTGTTTGTTTTTTTAAGGCTAGCAGCGGACTAATTGATGAATTGATGTGTCATTTCTATGCAGCCACCTTGCATGCTTCACTCCTTGTGCACTTTGTGGGAAGCCTTTTTTGTTTTCCCTCAAAGAAAAAAAAATGTCCTTTCCGTGGAAAGTCCTCTTCCGTGTTCCTTCTGGTGTTTTCCAACGTTTTTCAAACGAAACGCACGTATCCGTTCCCGTCCCGACGTTTGCCGAGAGGCGGCGGAAAAACAAAAGTCAACAACTCACTCACTGCCTGCCTGAATAATAAAGTAGAACGTGATGGTTGAGACTGACTTGGTGTTTGATTCCTAAAAGCTGACCTTCTTTTCTTGACAGCGGGCCAAAGCATCTTCCATATTTTGTCCAAAAGACGGGATGGAGAGACGGACCCAAATCGGCTATACGTACAAAAGGACTTTGTGTCCATTGGACGGAGTCAATGGTGGACTGTGTGGCCACAAACTAGTCTATTATTTGCCTGGCGGTCACTAAATGCGCCTTTCGGCCCTCTTTTACGACACGGCCAGGCATTCCGATGTGTGACGTCCGAGCGGGACCGTTGACGTCCAATCGTGTGCTTGTGGAAACGGCTGGGTGGTTAATACGTAGACGTCCGATTCCATTTGACGTCCTTCAAATGGACGGGCCGCCCGTGGCCGTCCGCTTGAGACGAAGTTGTGGAGATTGGAGAGACACTGGCCACATTGAAGGACCATCAATGGACTCTTTATGATTGTCCAAAACGCCTCCTCACAAAAGGCACAAACACACACACACCCCCAGCCGGAGTGTGTGAGTGTGTGTGGGTCAGCGGGGGAGACACACACTCACGCAAGGATGGCGTCCGCGTCGCCTCGCCGGCGTCTCACGTCTGAGACCGTGGCCGCCATCTTTCATCTCCTCCTGTCAGGTGAGATGCCGACTGATTCCATCCCGACGGAGAGGAAAGGATGACCTCGCATCGTTAGATTTAAAAAAAAAACGTTGTTTTTGTAAAGTTAGAACCTAAAAAAGGGAAATCTACATTTATTTAATATTCCTCTGTTTTTAGGTTTTATTTAGTGAGACTTTTTCATACACAAGGACAGTCAACGTTTTGGATCTAGTTTAAGAAAAGTATTATTTTTACTCATGAGTTACATTTAAAAACAGCATAAATTCTTAATGTCTGATTCTAATTTGCATTTGTCTCCTCTCGGTGTCAATCCAGGTGGCGTCTTTCCCAGCTCCTGCTTTAAAGTGAGCGAAGGCGCCGTGGCTTCGTTGTCCTGTCAGTACTCGGTGAGGCGTTTCGGCTTGAGCCGCGTGTGCTGGGGCCGCGGCTGCGGCACCCTCTGGTGCAGCAACATCCTGGTCCAGACCGATGAAAATGGGGTCATCTCCAAGGTCAAACAAAAAGGTCAAATGGTCTTTGCTGCAATGTCCCACGAAGCTGGAAAAGCCTTTTTTGTCCTCGCCACAGGCGGAGGACCGATATCGTCTGACGGGAGACGTGCTGGACGGTCAGATGGACCTGGACATTTTGGACGTGAGGCGTAGCGACAGCGGGCCGTACTGCTGCAGGGTGGACATCGACGGGCTCTTCAACGACAAGAAGGTCATCATGAACCTACGGGTGGTCAAAGGTAGGACTTGCCCAGGCGCTCCGTTTGCGGCTCCACCGGCACGGACGTCTACCTTTCTTTTCTCCGTCAGCTTCGATCAACGCTCCCACGACGACCACGCTGTCCGCGACGACGACGAGCGCCACTCCGGAAACGGAGGCGCCGACTTCCGCAGGTGGGTTTTCTTTCCGACCGGTCGACCTCAAACCTTGGGCATCCATCAGCGTCAATGGCAGCCAATGAGCCAATCACCTCTTTATAAATTTCCTCCACATCTCTTTATCCATTCGGACCTCATCTTGACCTTTGACCTCCTCCACCTCAAATCTTACCCTCTTCTCCATTTCTATGCCGACATCTTCATCCTTCTGTGCTCTGGCAGTCACTAGACCAATGAGAAGGAACTGGACGACGCCACGCTCCACCGTCATCAGCGTGAGGAACCATTCCTTTCCTTTCCTTTCCTGGATGCCTCTACTTTGTGACGCTTCATCGGTTGGTTTGAATTTGAAAAATTCCAGGCGGCGGAACGGGCTCCGGCGTCACTCTCCCTCCAGATCAACGTCCCGGTCCTCTCGCTGTCGCTCTCGCTGACGGTTCTGATAACGTTGGCGGGCGTTTTCTTCTCCCTGGCCTTCAAGCGTAGGTTGCCGTCCGACCGATAACTGGAAGAAGAACCAGACCCGGAATGCTTGGCTGGTGGTTTGTTTTGTTTACAGGTGGCTTACGCAGACCGACTTGGAGGCGTGGCTGGTGAGAACCACTTGTATTTTGGGGACGGGTGTTGTAACTTTTCCAACAAAGAAAAATAGGACGGGGTGGCCATTGTAGTCCGTCCGATAGGTTTGTGAGGCTTTCAAAGAGCTGCCGATGATGGGAATTTAACCTTTTAACCTCCAGTTTTTCCGGTGAGGAAGTTCCTCACATCATTTATGAGATCAGGATGAGAAGACCAGTTCAGGAGAACATCTACACGCTCGACTAGACTTCATCGGTGCGTTTTTTGTTTGGAGCAATCTTCTTGACGGAAATCATCTTTTCTTACTCTTAAGCTGTGAATAAACGTACTTTTGGTCTAATGCTGTTGCTGACATTTATTTCCCTCAGACGTTTTATAAAATTCAACAAGTATATTTGTACTACAAAATGACTGCTTGATTAAAACAACAACAACAGGAATTTCTTCATTGATTTTTTCTATCCATTTTCTAATAATTTTGAGAACACTGCAACAAACAAACGGGAAAACACTGATCCAATGCGAAGGACTAGTGCGCATTTAATTTTGAAAAAGAATTGTGTGGGTTCCGGAATAGATTTGTATCACTTGACAAGGATGACCATTGATCGAAAATGTAAAGGGAGAATTTAGAAAAGGCGGCGGACTAGCGTCACTTTTTTGTTCTAGCCCGTCGTTGATTCGACATGACGACAAGGGACCCTAAATGCGGCTATTGTACCCAACTTTACCACATTGCCACCACATTTTCCTCCGAAACTAGGCAAACTATTCGGAAGCTACGTTAGCCTGGAAGCTAAACCAGGCTAACTTGTGTGTTCAGTCGCCGAACAGTGCGGAATGTCTCCTGATAGCAATCTTGGTGAGCAATAAAAGTGAGTACTTTATGTTTCATTCTTTTTAAATATGACACTAAACGATGGTGTGGTCGCGTTATAACGATGCACTTCATGTCTTCTGACCGAATGACCTCACTTGGTCGGATTACACGTTAATACGAAAATGAGCAATGACATAATCATGGATTCATTTGTAATTCCTTGGCATTTTCGATTTAGGACGCCAATTCTAATGGGATTCTAATAAAAATAGAACATGCAAATGAAAGACAAGTGCTGCCTCAAAGCAACAATTGGCAGCGTTGTACAAGTTTCCTCGCGTCAATGTCTGTGTGTGTGTGTGCGTGATCAACAATAAAAGTACTCACCAAGTTTCTATTGACGGCGTTAGACGTCCAATTTAACCGTCAGTTGGCGTGCTGGGCTTGACGACTGGTCGGCGTTTGTTTTTCCAGGATGCTCCACCTGCCTTACAGCGTCTTGGAGCGGGATCAGCCCCTGGTCCGGGTTTCCTACACGACTTTTGTGGTGTGCATGCTTCTTCTCCCGGTCTTCGGCCTCATTTTGTCCCTCTTCATATCTATCATTTACCATTTCGAAGACGCCAACTACACGCACTGTCACGTAAGTGTCCGCAAAAGTCAAATCAATCAAAAGCAATTCCGATTGGAACTCATTCCACGTGGACTTTCCGAAGGCTGATAACATTTCGTACAACAATAGGGAGACTATTTTTCGTTCATTTGTCAAAATGGCCACTTGTCTCTATTCTGTTTTGGATGTCTCCCTCAACACAACACACCTGGATCTAATTCGAGCTTTTGGCAAGGCTGCACTGCACATCACTTGATTGCTCTGCCAGAGGAGGGAGCTGTTCAAAACAGAGTAGATCACAGACTTGGTGGACCGAACCAGGACCAGATTTGACCCCCCACAAATGATTTTAATAACCCTGTATGTTGATGTAACCCCCCCAGGTGAGCAACTACCTCCCATCCATCAGCGCCGCCATAAGCCGAGTGCCGGAACTGTACATTTGGCGCTTTTGCATCGGGCTGCACTCGGCGCCGCGCTTCCTGCTGGCCGCCACCTACTTCTCCTTCTACCGCCTGCGCTTCGCCGCCGAGTTGCCGGACCTCCTCCTGAGCTGGCTGGCGTTTGCGTGCAACCTGGCCGAAAACACGGCCCTCCTGCTGCTCACTTACGTGGCGTCCACGGAGGACTACGGTGAGGACAGGGGCAACCCACTGGCGAAATGGCGTCTTTAATTTGTTTCCCGTCTGCAGAAATTCACAAAGGCGCCTTCGTCACGTTCATCGCCAGCTCCCAACTCTACATGCTCATTACGTGTAGGTTGTGGTACGTGATTAAGAGTCACTACGTGAAGAGAGAGGTAAATTTGCCCACGCTGGACGGACGGACGGACGGACGGATTGGATGGTCAGGGTTTTTGATTCCCGAGGTCATCTGTTTACGTGTCAGGAGCTGATATCGTACCGGTGGAAGGTGCGCTTGGTGCTTTTCAACTTGAGCTGCTGCGTGGCCGCCGCCTACTTTTTCAGACGCCACAACAGACACTGCGAGGCCGGAGGTGAGTGTCCCGTCGAGGCGTCTCGGAGAGTCTGTCCGCCCTTGACCTTTTGCGTCCGTCCTCAGTCTACACGCTGTTTGCCTTCTTCGAGTACCTGGTGGTCTTCTCCAACATGGCCTTCCACACCACCTCCATCTTGGACTTTGGGAGAGAATGGGTCACGGTGGCCTCCTTGCCCGAAGACAAACGATACTGACGTTCCGCCGTGGCAAAGGATTGCTTTTCTTTCCTTCTTTTTAAAAAGTCTGTTGATAAAAATAGAAGTGTATATAATTGAAATTAAAATTTCCAAAGATTCTTTAGCAACTGACTCTTGGATCATTTTACTTCCTTCCATTCATTTATTATATGCACACCTAATGTTCAACTGGGTCGCAGGGGTGCTGGAGCCCGTGCTAAGGAACTTTTGGCCATTTATTTCCATCTGAAAGAAACGTGGTTGAGATGTAATATTTATTGAGAGATTACAGGCCTTTTGACAGCACCTCTGGGGAAACGTGGCTTTTCAAAATGCACGGCAAGTGGCGCATTTCCTTCAACTGCCGGAGAGGAAGAAAAAAAAAACAACAACCTAGTTGTAGACAGGAAGAGAAAGCGGCTTCCCGCCTGCCAGGAGTTGCCGGAAAGGCCGGACAATCGGCGCCATCTTCCTCCGCGGGAGATCTTTTTCAGACCCCTCGTTTCAGAAAATGCTGTGCTATTTGCTTCAATTGAGTCTGCTCCTGTGGATTTCATGTCGAGGGGCAAATTAACTCATTGGATGTCATGGGGGGTCAGGAGGTTCAGTTGCTTTTGGGCCATTTTCCAAAGAGTCTGGCCAGCGGCGTGGGTCCGCTTTCTCAGAGTAGAAGGCAAGGTTTCCTGGCCACGACGGGCTCCGGGTCCAGGTAGGCCCTGACGGCCTCGGCGAACACGTCCTTGATGCCGTCCTGGTTGAGGGCGGAGCACTCCAGGTAGCGCACGGCTTGGATCTGGCGAGCCAGCGCCGCGCCCTGGTGGTGCGTGATCGGCGCCTGGTTCTGCTCCTTCAGCTTCCTCTGGGTTTCGCCGTCGTTGCGGAGGTCGCTCTTGGTGCCCACCAGGAGGACGGGGACGCCGGGGCAGTGGTGGGAAACCTGTGGGGGGGGGGGGGGGGGGGGGGGGGTTGTTCTTATGGTCGGGTCCTTCCGTCTGAGACTCCGCCCCGCCCTCGGTGGCTTACCTCGGGGTGCCACTTGTGTTTGACGTTCTCGTAGGAGGCCGGGCTGGAGATGGAGAAGCAGATGATGAAGACGTTGGTCTGCGGGTACGACAGCGTCCTCAGGCGGTCGTACTCCTCCTGGCCCGCCGTGTCCCACAGGTTGAGACTGATGATCCTGTTGTCCACCGTCACCTGAAATCCAAGCCTGTTTTAACAAGGACTTTATTCCATTCCGGGGGTGTGGGAGAAATCTTTTGGCCCACCTGGCTGCTATAGTTGTCAAAGACGGTGGGGATGTACTCTTTGGGAAAAGCTCCAGTGGTGTAGGAGATGAGGAGGCAGGTTTTCCCCACGGCGCCGTCGCCCACCACCACGCACTTGATTGTCTGCATGTTTCAAGCCACCTACGACGGACAAACGTCACGCTGACTGGGTTTTTTTTTCCACCAATGTCTAGGTAGAGAGAGCTTTGTCTCGGTGAGAAGGCAAGTAAGAGGATCCCCGGTAAGCAGATCCCGACATGAAAATGGCAAAAGTCAAATAAACAGTTTACCTGTCCACCGGATTGGATTAATTGGTCAGAGACTCATGACATCCCATCATCTTCACCTGTGAGAAGAGAAGAAAGTATACTGTTAATATACATTTAGCAAAAGGTTTGAATGGATGAGATATATTTAAGAAGGTAGTAGTACTTCTTGCACAATGCGTGCAATTTCCTTATTTTGAAACACACGTTTGAGGGGGAATTTTACGGCTCTGTTATTCCAGCGCACGTGCCGTCAAAGAATGAAATCCAGACTTTGAGAATGTGGGAATGCTCGGCCCGGCCTCCCGGGACCCATGGATCTGACCTCGCCCAACCTGATCCCAGTCCTGCTGGAAGAAGATTTACTAACAGCTTTACTAACTGGAAAGCTAAAAGGGAAGATAGTAAAAGAAAAATGTCTGTCTATAACCCGAATGAACGAACGTAGACGGCGAAAGACGTGTTGAAATGTCGTCCTGTCGAAACTTAGACGTTGGACTAAAATAAGGAAGCTTTTGTGAAGCAAAAAGTCCTTGCGGTCTCATTTTGAAAGCAAATCTCCAGTGCAGTGCCACACTTTGCCATCCATTTCCCCTTTTTAAACGGCAAATGGATGAAATGAATCATTCTTTCATGGGAAAAAGGACAACGTTGACTCTTTCCGGACTTGCAATGACTTATTGACTCTCAAAATAGAATACAATTTATTTGCCAATCGATTAGCCCCAGTTTACGCGTGATTAACGCTGGGCAAATATTTGGCTAAGCGAGGTGACCCGCGACAAAGAGCGAGTTTGCCGGCACTTGAGATCAAGTGAGCGTTGCTTATGAGGAAGTGAGTCAAATTAAAAAAAAAATGTGACATTTCCTTCTGGTCAGCTGAGATGTCTATTTTGTATCTGCTGACGTGTTGAGGAACTCATCACTTCTTACCAAAGACCCACCATGTCTAATATTAGTTTTCTCCATTATCCTATTCCGACGGGAGTCCTGTTGGACCAGTTAACGTGTCCGTCCGTCCAGTGGATGGGACAGTATTTCATCTCCTGAACAATCGGGCCTCTCATGGCGCCGCCGACAATAGAGGAACTAAATGTGTGTGTGTGAGTGTGTGTGTGTTGAAAGTGAAGCAGGAAGGCTTTGCCTTGGGGTCCTTAACTCTATTATTCCCCCCCATGGTAAGATATGTCCAGGGAGGGCGCAAAATATTGTCCCCTGAGCAAAAGTTGGGCCCTGGGCTACACGTTTGATTATAGGGCAAAGTTACTACATAGTCCATGTAAAAAAAAAAAAAAGGAACAATTTTTAAAGCAAGTCTTCTACTACCTTAAAAAAGTGAAGCTTTGTCATAAAATAGCCCAATTTGACCATGCTACAGTATCTTGGCTCATCCACCAGGACAAACAACGTATAGTATTGCAATATTGTGCTACCCGGGCAGTAATGTTCAAAATAAGTGGTGGTATCATTTTCACCAATTTCAAAGATGAAGCAAAAGAAAAAGTTTGTCACTCACCCGTCGTCGGCCTGGTCCGATCACACCCGCGCCGTTGCTTTCGTGCGATGTTTGTGAGGGACGGAGTGCGTGCGTGCGTGCGTGCGGCCCGCGTGTGTGGAGGGGTGGAGCGCCAAAGCAACAGCAACAACAGCAGCAGCAGCAGCACAAGGCGGAGGAAGAGGAAGTTTACTGTCCTCCACCACGCTGCCAATGAGTCCTGACTGCCATCAGGAAGTACTTTTGGCGGACCTACTCCAAAGAGACTAGATCCGCTTTGAGGGCCACCTGAGAAACATACATTGGAGTCACCATCATGACCAGGATTTTCTCTGAAAAGGACCATTCCCTATCTATGGATGGCTTCTCAATGCCTGCTCTTTAGATGTTTCAAAATGATGAAATATATAGCTGGGTAAGGCTGTATATACAGTGTCGTTTGGTGGTGAAAATGTGCATACCAAGAGTCAGGTCCATGGCATTTTTGCTTTTGACCAACAGGGGGCAAACCCTGACTGCGGCCAAGTCATTTCAATGATGCCTTCAGTGCCACACGCGCAGTCAGGAAATAAGAGAATTTTGACCAGACAACAGCAGCGCGTCAACTGCGAAATAGGAATTTTGAGAAAAGCATCCCCTTTTTCAAGGTAAAAGACTCGTACTTTTTGTTGGGAACATTCACCCAGTCAGAATGTGGTGACTTGAAAACTATTTTTGACATTGTCGTAGTGCATATTCAAAGAGCTCATTTACAAGTTGAAATGGAAGTGTTTTTTTTAGTGCGTTTGAATAAACGGATGGAAATGACACCATGACGGTGATTATGACTTTGTAAGTTTACTCTGGACGAATGATTAGCATTTACAAAACCCGTGCAGCGGGAACTTTCAAAGGTTTTGGCCGCTGGCCCAGAAAGAGGAGCAAATGTTTTGGGGGTGAGGCTCCGTGAAGGCAGCACGAGCCGATCTCTTCACTCCTTTTTGTTTTCTTCCCACCGCAGCTGTCTGTCTGACTGAGTTTGCCTCTTGGCGAACAAGTGCCAGATCGCCAGGCGGCTTCTTCTACTCATTGGTGACTTCCGCACGTTCGGATCTGATCGGATCGGATCGGACGGCGACGCCCCTTCCTTCCATGGATTAGAAGAGGAGGAAGCCAGGGACGGACGGTGACTGCCTGTCTGCCTGCCTGTCTGCCTGACTGCCGTCGTCACACATGAGTGAGTGATGACATGACTTGACATGACTTGATAACTAACACTTTTGTGGCCACATGTCACATAAGGTGTGTCAACATGCAGCTCAACCGTTGCCCGACTTCCGACCACTGGCACAAACTCTTTTTTTAGGGGGGAAAATGGAAGATTTATGGATGACGTAGTGTTCTAATCACCAAGGTCGAGAAATAGAGCCAAACAACCAAGTCTTTATCTTTTCAACTTTCTTTGAAAGACAAACTCATGCTATCTGCAACTCTTCCAAACCATAAAAGAACGGTCTCAACTCTAAGAGAAATGTCACTGTGTATAATCTCTAAAGGGAGCTCTCATGTTCTCACTCACTTTGTTCTTCTCGGGGAGGAAGTTTATTATTATGAATAATTTCCTGTTTTGTGTACCCGTCACACCAGATATGGCGATGGCTTTTTTGTGGCTTCTGTGCCTGCTGAGCGTCGGGGTCGGCCGGGGCGATCGGGCCCAGACCGATCGCCAATATCAACGTTTTCGCCAAGACTCAGGTATGTGGGGCGGGGCCGGAAGGGGTGGGGCGTGGTGCATACCTGGACCAATTATTTAACCATGGACAAATGATTTGACCACGTAGTACACAGTAATATTTTCTACGGCTGTCAATACGTGCGCCGTCGTTTGAACGGAAGTGCAGAGCGTCGGCGTGACGTGTGCGCGCCGGCGATAGTCGGCGGTTAGCCCACCGCCACGCCGCGACTTCCGCGCCACATTACAGGAAGCCAACGTAGGGACGGAAATAGACTAAAGGCCACTTTTAAGACGACCAGAAGGCCATTTCCCCGGAGAAATGGCGGCGGACTGTTGTGTGGTGTCGGGAAAATACAAAGGGGCTCATGCGAGAGAGAGCAGCCGCCAAGTTTGCGCGTCTCTGATTTACGGTGTTTTAGTTTGCTTCCCGGACAATCCATCCAAATGACTTGAAATGTGCGGCCAGTGTCTCTGCTCTTTAGTTTCTATTATGGTATGTGAGCGACGACGCGCGCGCGCACACACACACACACAAGTGAGTGATGATCCAGCCTCTCTCCAGAGGCCCAAATGACCAAATGTAGGCATAAACTTCTGCCTGTGATCTGTGCAAGTCCATTTAGTTGTCATAGCGACCAAGATAGCCAAAGTAAAGGGGGAAGGGCTGCATGCTAACGGCTAACCCTAACTAAAAACATGAATATTATATAATATATAATAAAGTGTCTCAATTGTTATTTTTTTAGAGTTGTGCACCGTGGACGGGCCACTGTGCGAGGACGAGAACGCCCTGTTGAGTTTCGAGGCCATCCGCAACATTCACGGGCTGATGGACGACGACGCCGACGGCACGGTGGACGCGGCCGAGACGGACGAGGTGACGCCTTAGACGGGGAAATGAAAGTAAAATCGACTGACCTGTTTGCGTCTCGACCTTTTCCAAAGTTCCTGCGGGAGGATCTGCAGTGTCACGACGCCAAAGCCAAGCACAGCAACTTCCATCGTGCCGACCTGCGCATCAGCGTGGGGGACATGTGGCGCACCTGGAAGAAATCCGAAGGTGGAAACATCAAATCTCAAAGTACTTTAAAGCTTGACAGAAAATTGAAACATGGCCAACGGTACGTTTTCAGTGTACAACTGGAGCGAGGAGCAAGTGGAAGAGTGGCTTGAGCTGAGCGTGGAGCTCCCGCAATACGCCGTTGGCTTCCGGCAACACGGGCTGGATGGCAAGGCGTTACCAAGGTAACACTGACCTGTACGTGTCGCGGTCTACGCGCCGGGAGGACACGCCTCCGTGTACTCATGACGCTTTTTTAAATTTTTTTTTAAGGCTGGCAGTGAAGAACGCCACCCTGACTGGGACGCTTTTGAAAATTTCCGAGCGCAGTCACGCTCAGAAGCTGCAGCTGAAGGCTCTGGACACCGTCCTCTTTGGACCGCCGCCAGGTATGCCGAGCACGGCGCTATTTGTTTTTTAAAAAGACGTGTCCGGCACTAACAACGTCCAACCAATCTGACGCCAGGGCGTTAACAGAAATGTTTGAAATCTTGTTTATATAACTCTGCCTGCTTGTGTGTGCGTGCCACAATTAGTCCGGCAGAACCGTTGGAAGGACCTGGTTCTGGGCGTGTCCGTGCTGGCCGCGCTGGGCGGCTGCTGGTTCGCCTACGTCCAGACCAGGAGGTCCAGGGACGACCTGGGCAAGCTGATGAAGGACCTGGAGGGTCTTCAGAGGGCCGAACAAAGCCTGCAGGACATGCAGGACAAGTGAGTGGAAGGAAAGTCCTTTTAAGGACGACGCCGAGTAGACGAGGGGCTCCCTCTTACAGTCTGTAGCGCTAGAGGCGTGGGGGGGATTAACGGTCCCGGGGATTGTCCGCTGCCGTGTACTCAGCTGCTCGACAGATCCCGTGCCACTCCCTCCATTGGACTCTTGCGCACTTTGGTCCTTACGTGCCGGGCGGCGGCGCCATCTGCTGGCGCGCCTTTAGAATCGAATGCCCGTCTTCAAATCAATCGTTTGGAAGTCAGCCAGAGCTCATTTTTTTTTGTGGTCGTCGTGGCCAGGCTGCAAAAGGCCCGAGACGACCAACGCTCCGTTCAGGTGGAGAAGGTGAAGGTGGAGGAGGAGCTGAGGAACGAGATCCACTGCGCCAAGCAGGAAGCCCAGCGCCTGCGGGAGCTCCGCCGGGGCCCCGAGAACGAGCGCTGTCGCCAGAAGTACGCCGAGGAGGAGCTGGAGCAGGTCTGGGATGGGGACCGTGGCCACCCTGGCTCTCGGTCCTGACTGCTGGGGGCCCCGCAGGTGAGGACGGCGCTGAAAAAGGCCGAGCGGGAGCTGGAGTCGCGGGCTCGCCGCTCGCCACCGGAGGCGCTGCAGACGTGGCTGCAGCTGACGCACGAGATTGAAGTTCAGTACTACAACGTGAAGAAGCAGAGCGCCGAGAAGCAGCTCCTGCAAGCCAGAGAGGGGGTGAGTGGACGGACGGCCGCCACGTCGTCGCCGCGCCCGCCGTGTCGCCAACGCTACACGCCCTCCCTGACTTTCCAGGCCGAGAAGATCAAGAAAAAGAGGAACTCTCTCTTCGGGACCTTCCACGTGGCTCACAGTTCCTCCCTGGACGACGTGGACCACAAGATCCTCTCGGCCAAGTTAGCGCTCTTTGCACACGGTACTACCGGCGGGCGGCAGGTAGGCCCCGTCCAGACGGCGTGCGTCTCTCCCGCAGACAGGCCCTGGCCGACGTGACGGCCGCCCTGCGGGAGAAGTTGCACCGCTGGGAGAACATCGAGTCCCTGACGGGTTTCTGCCTGGTGACCAACCCGGGCCTGAGCGCGCTGGCCGTGGCCCTCAACCTGGAGCCGTCCTTCCTGGGCCTGCGTCCGGCCAGCCCGCAGCACCTGCTGCTGTCCGACGACCTGGACGACATGGACGAGGACATCCTGTCGCCCGGAACGCTGAAATGTGAGTTGGCTTTTGGCTGGATTCTTCTGGAAAGCTCATTTTGGGGCCAGGTGGCTTCCTCTAATTCCTGACAACCATGATAGTGTCTGGGGTTTTACTCTTTTGTCTCTCTCCCGGTGGGGTCTCCTCAGATGCAGCCTGGCAGATGGAGCGGCGAGTGAGTGACCTGTGGCCGCTGGGCAGCATCGCGGACAACCATTCGTCATGGAAATTCTCTGGTGGGTTTGTGGCCCGTCATCTTTTTTCCAAGTCAACCATGAAGCCAAAGGGCGCTCTAGCACTTAAGATTCGAGTTGGATCTTGTGTCGTGGCGCAGTACGTAACACTTGGCATGTGTCCAGCAGCTCAGAGTCTGACCCCCCTGCAGCAGAGGATGGGAGATTCCAGCGTGATGTTCAGCTCTCAGAGGTTAGCCCCTTTTTGGAGTGAGAAAAAACGGAGAGAGTAATATCTGGATAAAGTTTTCCTTGACACGCAGGGACACGACGGACGGCTCCGACTCGGACTCGCCCCTGCCGTTCTGTCACGGCCCGTCGGCGAGGCCTCCGCGGAGTCGGACCCACGGGATCGCGGCAGGAGGAGGAGGAGTAGGAGGAGTCCTGGGGAAGAGTTCCAGCCTCGGGGAGCTGAGGGGCACCCCCTCCTCCTCCTCCTACCCCTCGACGACGGGCGTCCTGGCCTCCTCCTGCTCCACCCGCTCGCTCTATTTCACGGCCGAGGGCGCCGACAACGCCGAGGGCCCCGCCCTCTACTCGGCCGTCCCCGCGACCCTGAGGCGGAGCCTGGCGGAGGAGGGGCGCGAGGAGGGGGACGCGGCGGGGGGCGGCCGTCGCAGAAATGCCTTCAAGACCATTTTTAAGAAGAAGAAATAACGTGAGAGATGAGAATTATTTTTGCCATATGTCGTGCAGCACTAACTCACAAATCAGGATGTGTGTGTGTGTATGTGTGTGTGTGCGTGCGTGTCTGAGGCAGGATGTGATGTCAAGTGTATTTACTCCGAGCAAAGTATTTATGCAAAGAAAAGCATTGTTGAAGAGAATGCCCCCCCCCCCCCCCCCTCCCCAACCTCCCTTTGGTACAAGTCCACATTTCAAATGTTGTGTAGTATTAATAAATGATATAACTGCAGTAAAGACAGTGCCCGTATTTTTTGAAGTATCTCATTCTGAGTGTTGACTTGACAGAATTGTAAAAAGAAAAAAGAATGACTTGAATTCTTCACATGAAAGTAAAGGCCAAGTGAAACTTGACAAAGTATATCCTACTTGTCGGACACGGTAGAAGTGAAAATCCTTTTTTTTTTTGGCCTCAAAAGAGGCAAAAGGAGAAGTGAAAGTGCTTGGTGGTGGTGGTGGTGGTGGTGAGCCAATTTCCCTGGCAGGTGGAGACATCTTTCGGGGCCGTGGGTTCCTCTTCAAAGGCATCCACAAATGTAAGCCTGCCTGGCTTAGTGAAAACAAACGCAGGCTTTTGCCCAGAGGAAGAACAAATGTGACTCTTTGAGCGCTATTGAAGGCTCCATACTGGCCCATTTTACCTTGCGAGGACACATTCAGAATAGCCAGTTGACAGGCCAAGCATTGGAGAGCTCCACTAGTAGTTTGATTGCACTCCAGAGCCATTCCAGTCGGATATTAGCAGGCTTGAACTTTTCTTAATGAATGAATGCGGAAGAAGCGCTTTGGTGCATGCCACCAATCATAAACATGTGACCGAACATGAGCTGCCGCCGCCGCCGCCGCCACCGCCGCCGCCACCGCCTATCTCTACTCTTCTATATTTATCCGCCGGGCCTGCCTGCGGGCCGGAGCTCTCTGGCACGTAGCGAGCGGCCGGACACAACGCAGTCGAGGCCACAGCGGCGAGATGGAGGTAAATTGCTTCTAATGTTGTGCGTGTCCGCCATTGTTGCCGTAGCCGTAAAGTAGCAAGATGTGGACACTTTCTTTTCCAGTGTTTGCCCATTTCACATGGAAGATGTTTGTCATTTGAAAAAACATGGCCGGTGCTTCCATTCAGCGAGAACGACTGCCACCAATCGATCAGTCAATCAGAGTTGAAGCACAGATTTGCTCGTCAGTCTTTTTTTTATTTTTTTTGTGGGCTGAGTTGTGACGAAACAGCGAGCCGCCGTTCGACTTCCTGCAAGCGATTGAGCGGGCGCCACGCCACAGAAGCGCCAGCGAACCTCGTGCTCGCCTTAGAAATGAATTCATGGACTCATTTTGACAGTTGCAATTGTTTGTTTTGTTTCTTAAAGAGATGAGCCAACGGGGTGCAGCTCAGTGAAGTGGCCTTTTTTTTTTGCAAAAGTGACAACAATGCACGAGGAACACAAAGAAGAAGAAAGTCAGGTAAACATTTTCACCTCTTCCTTTTAAATTCTCATAAAGATGATCTAAAAAGTTCATCGGAGCCACATTATTATGGTATTTTTGGGACTAGCAGGCCTACTTCAAATACGTGTGCATTATTAGTGTAAAAGTGGTAATAATTGTGCAGTTGACAGAAATCCAAAAAGTCAAAAACGTCGCTTGGAAGGCGCCGTTTTTGACTTTTTGGACTTCTGTTTGAAAGAGCGAGACTGGATTTGGGTGGGAGCGGAAAAATTGCAACAAGCGCAACCAGAAACAAGATGTGCAAAAAGTGTACATATTGAGTCCTCCTCCTGCATCCTTGTGAGTGACGCCTACGCCACCCATTAAAAAGAGGAAGTGCGCATAACTGTTGTTGTCCCTTGTTGTTGACAAAGAGACTTGTCATGTGATGTGGCGCCGCCAAAAGGCGCTGTGACCAACGACTTCATTATCTGTTCAAAGTGAGCCACGTGCTTACCAATGGACTCGGATCAGGCGACCTTAAACAGCTATGCGCGCGTTAAGTGTGTGTGTGTGTGTGTGTGTGTGTGTTACTCACCCGCCCGGGCCTTTCTTTCATCCTCCATTTTTTCCGTCAGGAGCGGATTTGTTGGCGGCCCTCCGTGGCTCAACTTGCCGGAAAGTTTGCAGGTTCGTCTCCTCCCTCTGCAGGCGAGACGGTGAGTGAGTCAAAGCTGCTTTAGCCATGAGTGAGTGGTCCACTACGCATTTTTCAAACCATTAATTATGATCAGTTAACCTTTTTTTTCTCTCCAGGAAAAGCCGGTCCGCCGGCGACCGCCTCGCACCTTACAACTGCCCAAATGCCACGGAGACGAGCGTGAGGTGAGACCGGGCTACTGAATTTTGGTGTCGTGAATGGATGATCTATAAATTGGACAAAGCAACTGCTTGATACGCATATCTAACACAAAATGTCAGGAAGGCGCGGGCGTGACGTCTCCCGTCAAAGTCAAGAGGAACTCCGCCCTGATCGAGAAGCTTCAGGTGAGTCCGCCAGGGGTCGGCCGTTCTTTACTCTGGCGTCGAACCCCCTCCCTCAACCTAGGCCAACCTGGCTCTGTCGCCCGCCGCCCTGCTGCCCTCGCCCGGGAGCCCCGGCGTCCGGCCCCCGCCGTTCAGTCCTCCGCCCTCGCCCGGCCCGGCGGCGGCGAGCCCCTCGCCCGTGTTGTTGTCGCCCACGTTGACGGAGGGGCCGGCATCGTTTGAAGCCCCTCCCACGACGACAGAGGGAGCCCTCTTGGTGAACGTAAACAAAGTGGGTCAGAGCGTCCCGGCCTTTTTGCTTTGTTTCCCTCCCGTAGTCCACCAATTGTTTCCCCCCTCCCAGAGCCGGGCCCGTCACTCCCTCCGGCGACGCCCTCCGTCCCGTCGCCACAGAAAATCTAGTAGCGGAGAAGAAGTGGGCGCGGCCTCGGAGGCCGGCCGACCCGGGCGGGAGACGGGAGGAGACGTCTCGGGCCGGCCGAATCCCAGTCTCCTCGAGGAGGACAAATCCCACCGGAGCCCAGAGGAAGAACGGGCCGATGACGGGGAGGAAAGTGGAGACGGCGTCGGCGTGGAGGCGGAAAAGCGGGAGGAGAAAACCTCGGCGGAAGATCAGAACAACAATCAAGAAGAAGCGCTGCAAGATGACGGAGCCCAAACGCAGTAACTGCTAGCCAAATGGACAGATGAGACAGGGACTCCAATTCAGGGGGAAAATCACACTGATATGCATGCTTTTTAAAAAAAAAAATCCCATTCTTATCCCGACAGCTGTCACTTGTATTTTATAAAAGCACTCCGTTTGTTGACTTTGTATTAAAGAGCCATTGTTAGGACAACGTTGTGCGGGGACTCTGTTTGGACACAAAAGCATGGAAGTCTGTATGGAAAAGGCATCCCAAAATTGGCCCCCGTCCACTCCAGTGGCTTGGCCATTAATCCTGGTCAAGGTCCTTTTAAGGAAGGGGAAACTCTTTTGGCGTCGCTGCAATCTCATTTGGATTAGCACTCTGATCCAACATTTGTTGACACTGGCCCGACAAATAAACACACGGGTGCAAAGAGAAGATTGCTCTTGGAGCAACCAGAGTACTTGGAAGATATTGGGCCACCTTCCTTTAAGGTCATGACAATGCTTTGATTTTCTTCCGGGCTTTGACATCCAAAAATCATTTGGAAGAAGATGCTACATTCGGAGGGGACTAAAGGGTAGCTATTGGTCAATGTTCATATTTCCACTGGAATGGTAGGAACATATCTTGTGGGTGGTGGGGAACGGTAGGAGCACATCTTCGAGTGGTGTGGCGGGATTCAAGGTGGCGGTGGCCCCGGATTCAACTTTTGTGGCCCACCGTGACCCCAAAGCACGGATGGTGGGGCCAGGCCAGATGAAATTGCCGACTCAGGCCGTACGGGTGACTTCCAATGAGGAATCTGGGCGTCCGTAGGAGCCCTGGTGATTAGCCTCTTATATAAGAAGAAGGGAGGAGCGGGGCCAGGTTAGAAGCTCAGGACAGTGCGGCACGGTGGCCTGATCTCATTAGGGGAGCTTTCTTTAGTCTCCCTGCGAGACCTAAGAGGGTTAGGACATCCCCACTTTTGCTCCCGTCCCCTTCACTGGCTCGCCATGGAGTGAGCTCCGACACGGGCCCCCCGGCAGACCCAGTCCCGGCGGCGCTTCCACCTCAAGACTTTTTTTCTTCTTCTCCTTTCTCGGTCGGGGTCGGAGCGGGCTTTTCCGTTTTCTCCATGGGGAACCACGGCTCCAACCTGGACGACATCCTGGCCGAGGACATGCACCACTGGTACAACATGTTCATGCGCGAGTCGCCTTCGGGCCTGATCACGTTGTTCGAGCTCAAGACCATCTTGGGCCTGAAGGGCTTGACGGAGAACGCCAACAGTTACGTGGACCAGGTCTTCTACACCTTCGACATGGATGGGGTGAGACCATCTCTCCGGGTTGGATTTTACATTGACCTTATTTATTACTTTGAATTTAGAGGCAGACAGGGAAAATGTGGGGAGGGAAAACGATACGGAAGACACAAATTTGGCACTTTATAACTTTAGTTATTCTTGCCCAACTTTTGAAAAATGAACTATTTTTGAAAATAATAATCACAATAATTCAAACCTATAAAGACCTGGCATGAGCGTCACAGGTTCTGATATCAACATTGGCCAAGAAAATGTCAAGTCTTTATTTCTTCAACGATGAATTCCTAAAATATGAATTTCAAAAGTCCCTGCAAAAGAAGCCGAGTCTCCTGTCAGATCACCGTCTAATTGGCTTAGCCGCGATAGCGTTCTTAGCTAAGATCTGAGCAACCAGTACATCGGTCTCAAGCGTCTGGACAAAAGGCCATTCAGGGCGTCTGGAAAAAAAAAACGGGAGCCCACCGCGCTTAATTGCTCTTGGGTGGATTAGCCAGATATTTTGGCCTGAAATAAGTGGACTACATTCTTGGTTTTTCTCTTGGTACAGGACGGGTACATTGACTTTGTGGAATACATCGCCGCCATCAGTCTGTTGCTCAAAGGGGAAATCAACCAGAAACTCAAGTGGTACTTCAAACTTTTTGACCAGGACGGCAACGGAAAGATCGACAAGGAAGAGTTGGAGACCATCTTTTCGGTAACCCCCGTGCACGCATGTTTATTTCTTCTTAGGTGCGTGCCAAACAAAAAGAACATTCAAAATGTTTGATCAAAAGTAGCTTGTCAGATGAAGTGTGAAGTCGGGCAAGTGTTAATCTGTTCAACTAGATCACGAGTGGGGACCGCCAATCTTCACCTCATTGACTAGCTGGCTAACAAACTCAGAGCTAGGCAAGACGAACTGTGAATGGAAGTTCTGTCTCCCCCCCCAACAGGCAATCCAGGACATCACACGAAACAGAGACATCGACCCCGAAGACATCGTCACGCTGATATTTGAAAAGATTGACGTCAATGGAGAAGGTAAAGCCCCGTGTCTGTCGGCCCCCGCCCCCGTGTTCGCCTATTGACTCTGTGTATGGTCAAAGGTGAGCTTACCTTGGAGGAGTTCATCGAGGGTGCCAAAAACCACGAAGACATCATGGAAATGCTGAAGAACCTGATGGACTTGACGCCAGTGTTGGTCATCATCGTGGAGGGTCGCAGATCGTGAGCTGGGAAACAATAGCAAAATGCTGTTAACAACTATCTGCAAATCCCAGAAAGGACTGTCATGAGATGGACCAAAAAAAATAACCATTATCTCTCCTCTAAATATGCACAAATAGTTTAGCTTGGAAAAACACAACTGTTCTGTTAATACAAAAAAAAAAACAGGTGGGGCAACATCACAATTTATGCAGTTTTTGGAGGCATTTTAGCAAAGCTGACGGGGTCACTTTGGGGATTTTGTGCCTGTCTGTTCATTTTGATTGAAATGAACAGTTGGGAGGATATTTTTACTTTGATATCCATCATTTGTTTGCGTTTCAGCATCGCCCTAATATTCAAAATAGTAGTGATTATACACTTCGACAAAATTCATCATTATGGACATTTATGGCAAAGTACGCTGGTGTTACTTTGTTATACAGTGTTAAGGAAAAATAATTTGGAAAAAAACTACTACTGTGCCTAACACAAGTTGTGTCGACAATTTTGACATACTTTCCCACAACCATAAACAATCAAATATTCAGTAACTCACTACCTGCTATTGACGGAAAGAAAAGGAACAACCGTGCAACATTTAGTCGTTTAGACTAGAATTAAACGAGTAAATAAGTAACTGATATACTATATTGTAAAAAACAAAAGCATTACCATCTCTGGCAGTGATTCATCTGGCGTCAATTGTCCGGATATTTGTGTTAATTGATAAGCAAACATTTAAGCATCAGGGCTCATCGAGTGACTAGTTGCGTGTATTAGAACTGCATTGGATGTAGTAATTGCCGCTAAATAACACCTGCAATAGTTTTAATCAACACTACCGTGGGAAAAATCTGTCATTGTTTGCTAATCGGTGGCAAGTTTATTAGCGTTCGTGCTAAGCTGTTACTCAATATTGGAAAGGGTTAGAAGCGTACAGCAAACTGCAAAGCAATCTACGAACTGGTGATAATCATTGCAAAACAGCTCAAGAAGTTCTTACTAACCAGGATAGCAGAACGTGTTGGCATCAATGCAAAGACCCCACGCACCTGCTTCTCAGGGTCCAACAGGATAATGCCTGTTTGGAATCATTTCGTGCAATAGATTTTCTTTTTTTTACAGTAAAAGTCTTTTTTTTTTAATATGAAATTTCCTTGTAACGATTCAAGTTTTGTGTTGCCTTATGAATAATAAAATGGAATTTCGGGTTTTTTTTGTTCTGTTGTTGTGATATTCGGATTCAAATGGATGCTAACAATACTAAAGGACAAGAAGTCCTACTATATTGTTTGGAATTTAGCAGCATAGTTCTACTTCTTCATGTTGCCCCTATAGTTGACTATCATTTAATAGTACTGCCCTAAGGGGAAATACATGATTTTGATTGTACAGTTTTAGTATGAGAAATATATTTATTTGAGAAAAACAACAGGACAAAAAGAGAGCGAGGAGCAGAAAGTGCACCGCGGGTAAACGACGGTTTCCCAAATGAGTTGACCTCACGATCTCTTGGACTTTCCGCCGTCGCGCCGCAGTATCGTGGCGTACAGACGCAGGAAGGAGTAGCCCACGCCTAGGGAGGTGTACGCAGATGTCGCCAGCAGCGGAAGGAATGGCATCTTCTGTTGCCACGGTGACAAAGGGAAGATCACCTCGCAGCCCACGGCGACCACCACTAAGCCCGACAGGTAGAAGGCCTCCGAGGGCCGGAGCAAAGACCCCGATGCGCTGAAATAAATACACGTAGACGTAAAATATCTCTGCGGGCTAGCCACAAAAACAAAGCTATAGTAGCTAGACTAGTTTAAGCACCTGTGGAGTCTGCTCAGAGCAGCAAAGGAGAAAATGGTGAATATCAGCATCAGTGCAAATTTGATGAGCAGCTCTGCAAATGCAACATTTGTTAGCGGCAACACATACTCGCCCCTCCAAAAATAGACCGCTAGCATTCCCCGATGCGTACCCGCCGGGGTGAAGAGGAGTGGGAAAAGCGAGTAATGAGCCGTGGTGGCGAGGACCAAGAAGATCCCCGCGTCCTCTCTGTTCTCCACTGCCAGCAGACTACGACAACAACACAACACGTTTTAAACCTCGGATGCGGACACTGAAAAAAACAAGACCACGCAATGGTAAACCTCAGCGGCAGGACGGCCAGGAGGATGGCTTTTTCGTGGACGTGCCAACCAAACGTGAAGGAGGCCAGCGCGCACAGCAGGAGGCAACGTAGGAAGCCCCGAGGGCCACGAGGGCGGAGCCAGATGGACGCCAACGCCGGCTAGCAAGTTAGAAAAGATGGCCAGCATCAATGTGTTGGACGTTAGAATTGGGGCAGAAAAAGTGACTCCAATGAAAAGGCGGCAAATTTGAATGAAGGAGAACAATGGCGTCTTTCCGGGTCTCACCAGCATGGACAGCAAGGTGCAGAGAATAGTAACAGACGGGCTAATAGACGGGAGAATTGAGTGGCGGAACTCCTGAACCAAACCGCCCGTCATGGAGGCCCGGGGTAGCGTCGTCTCGCTCACCAGCTTCAAACCAACGGCTAAAGAGGAAAAACAAAAGTTGTCAGTCCGGGTTACCGTTTAAGCGACAAACCACGGAATTGTTACCCATTGTGGCCAGGCTTTTATCCAGGACGTTGTAGAGGGCCCACGCGTTTGGCGCCCAGTAGGCGTGACAGAGGCCTCGTTTGAAAGGGAAGAGGCGAGAAAGCACCTGCGAAACTTGACCCTATCCCATACACACACCACACACCATTGACGTTGCTCGTCATTCCACAAGATCGCATCCACAGAAAAGTCATCATTTTTGATGGAGAAAAAAAAAAAACAAATGGGAAAAAAATCACGACTGCCGCCGTTCCCTCACCATGGCGACGAAGGGGCCAAAAGAAAGAGCG
Organism: Stigmatopora nigra; assembly: GCF_051989575.1. Lineage (NCBI taxonomy): Eukaryota > Metazoa > Chordata > Actinopteri > Syngnathiformes > Syngnathidae > Stigmatopora > Stigmatopora nigra. The sequence continues at coordinate 628,452 of NC_135526.1, forward strand.
CAGACGCCCACCACGATGCAGCCGAGGGCGACCAGGCGCACGGGGCTGAAACTCCTCCACCTTATGGAGCCGTCTGCGCACAAAAAATGCAAAGTGGTCGCAACGGAGCCGTCCGCTCCCCTCCTCGGAATCCTTTTATCGGCGTCGCACCGCTTCGGTCCTGCGTGAAGCAGTAGCTCCTCAGCAGGAAGACGCCGTAAGCCGGCGCCACATACAGGTAGATGTGCTTCAGGTTGAGCAGAATAGCAAAGAGCAGCGCTCCCTGCAGGTGTTGAGACTGTTGCAAAGGACAATGAGTCGATTGGCCGGAAGAATGGATGCAAAGGGGCCTTTTTGTTATTTACCTGCAGGTGTTTGGCAATGGACAGCAGCAGGAAACCAAAAAGGAAGCCGTTGTACTGAAAGTGGATGTCTTGGAGAAAACATCAAGGACCAATGACACCATCAGTCGTGACTCGATCTTCGGCACACCAAGGATACGATCGACAACCACAAGTCCAAAGTTCCAGAGCAGCAGCACGGCCAGGACGAAGGACGGACTGTTAAGGATGTCCGAGGCACCCTTCGGACTCCTGATGCATTTGCAGCACCTGCGCACAAGAGATGAGCCAAATCAAAATTGTCGGAACGTTCGTGAAAAATATTCACAGGGGGTTAAGATGAGTTGTAATGACGGCGGCCACACTCACTCTCTGGCACCGTAGATAAAAAATACATCGGTGAAAATGACCGAAAGTCTCTGGAAGAGGACGGTGGCCGGACTGCAGTAGTTCAGGTTCTCCACCACCAACATCTTGTCGTCAAAATGGCGGGCAAAGTGCGAAAGGCCGTACTCAAACCAGGCAAATAGCGGAGGGTAGTCAAGTGTCCACTCTGATGTGTTCTTCAAGGAAAAACAAGACAGAGATTAGGATGCCATTGACGATGAAATGTCAGTTCATAGAAGACTTTTAAAAAAGATTCTGACCTCATGATACCACCGGGACACTGGAAGACTGTGTGTGATGGCCAACCAGTTTCTGTGTACTTCAAAGTCGGTGGAGTGACTACACAAGAACATGTATAATGTTGAAAAAGCACTATCTTGTGACTGTAAAGCTACACAGCGTCAAATGACATACACGCACGTCACATTTGCCTCAACGTGAGATTTTGTCTGCAAATTAATTGCACGTGTGACGGCGTTTAAATCAAAATTGCCATGAATATAGAAATAAACATATATCCATATAGCCACTCCGTATGCAGAGTGCGGAAGCCTGTTATAAAACACAGTTTGTTTTGAATGTCCCAAAGAGAGGCAAAATGACTCAAATAAAAGTTTTTTCCACTTACTAGGCGTTGATAAAGAGAGTTTTGAGCAAAGAAACCCCCAAAGCTAACGCTAGAAACCAGCTGCCTGGGTCCACCGAGGGGGCCGCCATGATGGTTCCCGTGTTATGAGATTGAAAACTTTATTGACATTACCTTGTGCAAAAGCAGGAAGTTCATTTCCATACTTGAAGTTTCACTTCAAATATTAAAAGTTAAAACGGGAGTTAAAATGAACCGAATTTTTCGGCGCTTTACGCTCCGGCGTTTGTCAAACTGGAGAGGTAAATAATCGAGGTGAATTCAACTTAACGTGGAAGACATTCTATTCGTCCTTGGTGTCCTTTTACCTCGCCAAGTTGTATTTGTGTTGGAACAGATGTCCATATTGGCCAACCGACGGCGACGTTTGACGTGAGGAAAGTGGAACTGACTCCCCTGGAGCAGCGAAAGCTCACGTTCGATTCCCACGCTATGATGAAAGAGCTGGCGAGTAGTGGTGAGGTGACGGCCATAGACGTCCAATCAATATGCCAGTGTATTGTGGACCAGAAGGAGTTTCTTGATAATCATTTTAGTGGCCAAAATCAAATTTAAGAGGATGTTTAAGGGTCGTGTTTTTAGTTATCATCCCATCCCAGGCTTGGAGAAGCACCAAGCGGACCTGATCGTTTCTGCCCTGGTGACGTTAGCGACAGCCAACTTGGACATTGTCTACAAGGACATGGTGACCAAGTCGCATCAGGTACGACCCCATCAATGGGTAAGCCACGACCACCACGGACGGCAGTGAAACCCCAAATCTGCTTTTTAGGAAATTGCCTTGCAGCAGATCATGGCCCACTTGGACGCCATCAGGAAGGACATGGTGATCCTGGAGAAGAGCGACTTTGCCAACCTGCGCTCCGAGAATGCGGTAGCGAGTCGGCAGATGGCTCTTCCACGCCAGCCTGCGTGTCACAAAACTATATCCTACATGTATTGTCTTTCAGAAGATGAAGCGAGAGCTGGAGCAGCTGCAGAACCGACTGAAAGTGAGTCCATCGGTGTCTGCGTGAGCCGCCAGACCAGCGACACGTCACTCGTTCTCTTTGCAGGAAGAGAGTGAAAAAATCAAAGCGGAAACCAAGCTGGACATCAACCTGGAGAGGAGCCGCGTTTCCGACATGGTAAGAGAGTCGTGCGCTCCCCCCAAAACTAAAGTCAACTTGGGTTCCATCAGTTCACAGAACAAAACCGAAAACTGATGGAGGCCAGCACGGAATTCCACCAAAAGGTATTTAAGTTGAAAGTGGTCCGTCTCACAATTCTCAAGTTTGCATGATCGCAAATGTCAATGTACGTGTTGTAGAGAGCAGAATTAGAACACGACAACATGGAGACCAGCAAGAAGATGGACCTGCAGGTGGCCTCACTCAAAACGGTCCTGGAGTCTCTCAAACTAGAGACCATTCGCTACCTGGCAGGTACGAGTTGGGCGTTTATTACCGCCAATTGACATGTTTGGAATGAGAAAATGTGTCGTCTCCACAGCCACGGTTTTCTCCTGCCTGGCTATCGCTCTGGGGGTCTACCGACTGTGGAGGTGAAGCGTCATCCATCTTTTTCTCCTTGGAAGCAGCGTGTTTTAAATGGATGAGCAACATTGACTTGAAGCCATACTGTCACTTTGTTTAGCCTTCCTGGTTAAAATAAAAAGACAAACAACAATGTTTAAAGTCAACCAAGTTTTATTTTTCAGCACAATTAAACCAAACAATCACACAATAAGTTTGTGAACCCTTTATTGAACCTCATCACCCATAAAAGAAAGAAAAAAAAAACCCCAAAGGGAAACAAAAGGGCCTCGAAAGTTGGCATCTTTTCCAGAGGGCTGGCTTCTGCATTGAATATTGATGCTTACCTTTGTGGTGCCAGCAGCCAAATGAGGAGTTATCAAATCTACTAGTGTCCGAGGGCGCGCGCAGTGACCCTGGCACTCAAATCATTGGTACGCCAGAGATTCCAAAAATACTTTAATGTATAAATTAAATGATATACACGTGGAGCCTGAAAAAAGATTTCATGGATCCAAGCGGCCCACGGCGGCACAAATACCAAAATGTATTCAAGTTAAATTGCCGATGAACCTAAGACTTTTCCCTTCAAAATAAAGAAAAAGCGCAGCCGGGAAGCCACTCACTGTCCTTCTTCTTCATCTTCCAATTTCACATGGGCCAGACGCTCCTCCGTTACTTCTTCCGTCTTTGTCGGCGAATCCGCTTCTTCTTGCTTGATGGCGGCGGCGGCGGCAAAGGCGCAAGATGGAGGTTCCTCTTCTTCCTCTTTCTTGGTGAATACGCTCAGCGGGTGTTCGCTCAGCACTTTGTTGGGCGACGGCGTCACGTCCACGTACGAAGATGTCTGTTGGGGAACAAAAAGGCGGTCAGACCACAAAAAGAGCACGTTTTTTGGGCTCCGCGGCGGTATACTCACGTTTTTATAATCCTCGAAACAGGAAGGATGGAAGTTCTGCCGAGAGAAAAGTCACGTGGTGGTTAGCTAAGCTCGACGAACGATCGCTCGGGACTAGAAAATGGAACGGGTGCAAACCTTATCGTCGACCCGGATGGCATTTTTGAGGAACCAGTCTTCCTCTTCTTCCACCCAGTAAGTCTCAAAGGGCTCCTGGCAGATTTCGCACAGCTGCAAACAAGACAGAACTTGAGCAAGTCAAATCCCATCAAGACGTGTAATTTTTTCCTGTATTTAATGGTTTGGCGGCACTCACCTCGGCCACTTGGTCTTTGGCGGCTTTGACGCTCTGAAACTCCTTCTCTTTGGCGGCCGCCTGGCTCTTCTGGACCTCCTCCTCGTTCTCCTTCTCGAAGAACAGGCTCTTGGCTCGCTCCTCCAAGTCGGCAATCTCTTCAAACTCCACCCAGTCCTGAATCGGCGACGGCAAAAGTCAAGGCGGGCAGGCAACCTCAAAAACCCCAAGGTCCGTCCGGTCGGGTCCATTACCACGAGGCCGTAGTACCAGCGGCGGTGCGTGATCTTCCTGCCCGCCACTTTTCCCGCGTGGTTCTGCCGGAAGTGCCAGTCCAGGTGATCGGCGTAGAGGTCGGTTTGCGCCACGGTGAACCTCATGCTGCACAGGCAGCACTGGTTCCCAGAGTACAGCTTGGTGACCACGCCCTCGTAACGCCTGATTCAAAAGGACGGCCCGCCGTGAGTCGACGCTCTCGTCCACGCGCTCCACAAAAGTCGGGACTACTCACAGTTTCATGTCGTCCAGCTTGAAGTCGGTCAGATCCGGGAAATCGTCCTCCACTTCCTCTTCTTCCTCCTCCTCCGCCGCCGCCGGCGGCGCCACCTCTGGCACCGCCGCCGCCACCAAGGGCAACTCTGAGAGCGGACCGGTGACGGGGGCGGCGGGGTCCGGCTGGGAGCCTTTAATGATGCCGGTGGAGATGAGTTTGGAGAGCAAGTCGTTGACGTCGACCTGACCCAGGTGGTTTTCCGCCGGGGGGATTTGGGGGGCTGCGGAAAAAGCACAACGTTGCCCATCAGAATTGGTGTCTGGTACGAGTAGATAGGATGTCTAGCTTTGTCAGTGGCAGCCGTTAATCCATGTCCTAGTTTGATAATCCTAATAGAGGGTAACCCACCGAGCCGCGAGCGTCAACTTACCCGGCTGTCCGAAAGGCACTGGGTTGTGTTGGGGCAGGAAAGGCTGGTTCATGTTCAAAACCTGAGACACAGCACAAGCATGAGCACCATCAGTGGAAAATCACAACCATGCTTTCAAATTTAAAGTCCAATAACTCCCCCCCCCAACAAAAAAAACTTTCAACTCACAGGCTGCTGCATATTGAGCGAAGCCACGGCAGGGTTGAAGAAGGGGCCGGCGCCCGACTGGCCGAACGGGGGACCGGGCAGGATGTTGAAGTTGCCCGAGGATTGGCCCACGTTGGGGGGGCCGGGGAAGGCCATGGGCCCCCCCGGGTGGAAGGCTTGGTTGACTCCGGCCTCCGGGAAAGCCTGCGGGGCCATGGGGAAGCCCTGCGGGGGCGCCAGGGGGTTCTCGTACATGGGCGGGGGCATGGGCCGCATCGGAATGCTCAGTTGAGGCGGGAATCCGGGGGGCGCCTGCGGCCCGTCGAAGCACGGGCCCTGGGGAGCCAGATCGAATCGGGATCTAGCTTGGCCGTGGGCATCGAAGAGCATGGGGGGGCCGGAGCCGTCCTGTCTCAAGGCGGAATTGTCAAAAGGCATGGCTTGCTGCTGTTGGGGCGGCAGCGGGAAGCCCATGGCCACGGGGCCGGGGCCCAGGTTGCTGTCGTAGCACGCAACGCCGCAGTTGTCAAAGAGGGCGGGGCCCGCAGAGTCAAACCTCAGCGGGCCTTCGAAGGGACCCATGTTGTCCACGCTTCTCAAGGCTCCGGGAGGCAAGTTAAACCTCTCGGCCAGGTGGTGAGGGGACACGCCAGAGCGGGGGACCTCAAAGTGGGGCGGCTCGCCGTACCAGCCCGGAGGGTGGGCTCGGGACGGGCCCGGGTGCCCTCCGGGAGGCTCAAAGCAGGCCGGCGGGGGGCCGCCGTCGTGCGGGGGGCTGCGTTTGGCCGGCACGTTGCCCACCATGAGCGGCGCCGCCGCCTCCGGGGGCAGCGGACCGTCGTCCGAGTGCTCGCTGTTGGGGCTCTCGAAGCGCGCCACGGGGCTCACCTCGGCCACCTCCTTCTGGTGGAGGGGCGAGAGGCGCTCGCGCTCGAACATGGGGACCGTTGGGGTGTCCTGGGCCGAAGGGCTGGGACAGTTCCTGAGGACGGGGGTGGCGGACGGGTGGAATCCGTCGGGGCGCCTGGGGTCCGGGTGTCTGGACTCGGCGTAGCGGCGAGGGGCGTCGTAACCGCTCTTTTGCTCCTCGCGTTGGCGCTCCGTCAAGGGGGAGTTCCACTCCCTTTCGCCTGGAATTCAAAGGGGGGATTGTCAGGGGGCATTTGGGCTTGCGTACGCCAAAGTGGACGGCACCACTCACTGGTCTCTCTGGGGTCAGCCCTCCTCCTGAAGCGAAGGCCTTTGAGCGCCGGGAACTCTTTGCCGTGGTTGTACTCTTCCACCATGGGGGCCAGCGGAGGTCTTTGTTCTTCGCGTTCTACGCTCTCTGCGGAGCGACAAACCGACGTGAAAACCGAGCAAGCGAGGGCCGAGGTGGGGTCAAACGGCGGCCTTACCCAGCCGGCCCGGCCCCTCAAATTCCTCCAAGCCGTCCCATCCTTCTCCGGCGGAGCGGCGCGCCACCTGCGTCTTCTTCAGCTTGGACTTGTGCTCAAAGTACGTCAACTGAGCCTGGTCTAGGGGCGCGGCCTTCTTGGCGGGGAAGTCGTCGTCGGCGCCGCCGCTCCACGTCTCGGGGTGCTGTTGCTTCTCCTCCTGATACTGGAAGAAGTTATTGATCTTGTGGGCCATGTTCAGGAAGTCCTCCTTGGTAATCTCGCCGCTCTCCAGGCTCTTGCTCGCCTGCGAGGAAAGGCCGCACGCGTAAGGAAGCGCCGAGGGCACGCATCGATCGGTAAGGGTGGCCGAGAGGGCGGTCCCTACCCGTCGGAGGAGGTCCTTCTTCGACGCCGAGTTGAGGGCGTCCGGAATCTGGAGGTTGGCGTCCACGCTGAGACGATGCTTCGGGGTGCGTGGCGTGGTGGGCCGCGTCGGGGTGCTGTAAGGTTTGTGTCTCTGCGGTCCGGCCTTGGCGTGCGCTTCCCCCGGCTTAAGACTGTTGGGAAAAGACATTGGGTAAGAAAACAGAGCCCCCACTCATTCATGACATCTTATCCAAAGAAGATGATGAGAGGGACTCACTGTTTGTTCTCGTCCCAGCCGCTCCTCCAGCGGGACGGTGTGCCTTTGCCCTGGTTGCCGCCGTCGTGGCTCCGCGGCGAGTCTCGGGACTTGGAGCGCCGGTCGTCGGCCGGAGTCTTGGGGCGCCTGCCCTCGGCCTGGCTCTTCTTGGACGCCGGCCGCTCGTCCCGCGCCGCCGTCTTGCCCTGGGGCGCCGGCTCGTCGCCCCGGGGCCTCCTGGGCTTGCCCGCCTTGCGCGAGGGCGACGGGGAGAGGGACTTGCTCCTGGTTCGGCTCTTGGGCGACCTCCTGTCTTTCCTCTTGGGCGAGGCGGGAGAGCGCGACCTGGATCGAGAGCGCGTGCGCTTCCTGGCGTGCGAGCGGGCGTTGCCGCCCACCTTCTCGGCCGATTCGTGTTTGGTCACGGAGCCGTTCTGCAGCCTCCCCCTGTAGGCCTTGGGGAGCTCGGCGCTACGACTCTTCTTGTCCTTCTGTTCGTCGTCGCCGGCCTTGTCGGGGCCCCGTTTTTTCAGCCTGGGGTCCTTCTTGGCGTTGTCCGTCGACTTCTGGTGGTCCGCCTCGGGTTGTTTGCTCTTACTCGGGGGGGTTTTAGTCACTTGAGGGGACTTGAGGCCGGGCTTGTCGTCCCTTTTGGGGATCCGCGCCTTTTCCGAGAGCGGCGCCCTCTCCGCCGCCCGTCTTTCCGCCGTTATGGCGGAGATTAGAGCCGAGGGGGGGAATTCCTTTCTGACGGCGGGCGGCTCTTTCCCTTTAGGCGGGCCCAGGCGATTCAGACGCGGGTCTCGGGTGGGTAGTTTGGGGTCGACCGGAGGCTGGGGGGCAACCACCGATCGGACCACGGGAGTGGGTTGACCCACTGGCTTGGGGGTCGCCACTGGCTTGGGGGTCGCCACTGGCTTGGGGGTCGCCACTGGCTCGGGGGTCACCACGGGTTTGGGGGTGGACACTGGTGGTCCCGGGGTCGCTGTGAGTACTGAAAATCCTCCCGCCTGTGCAGAAATAATGCCAGCGGATCAATGCAAACAGTCCCAAAAATCTTAGCATTTCTTCATCAATAAAGGTCATAACACAATAATATGTGGAAAAGTGAGTCTATTGTGGAATGAAGGTACTTGATTAGTTTGATCCTACCAGCTGTGCTTTGGTCTGCTCCAGTTCCAGCTCAATCTTCTTCTGTTGAAGCTCCAGTAGTTGCTTCTGTTTGGCCAACAGCTGCTGTCTAATCAACTGCTCTTGAGTCAGGCTGGCCTGAACGGCCGCCGTCGCCGCCGCCGGCGGTGGCGTCGCTGGCGCTTGCGGAGGGGTCGGTCTCGGGGGAGGCGTCTCCTCCGACTATTGAGAATAAAAAAGAGACACCTTTAGAGACTTGATTTCAGGTCGCACAATGCCTTTAGGAAAGCTTAACTTCCGGATATACACACCTGTTTTAAAAACTTGGGGTTGACGTGGATGCTGGCATTCACGGTGGGCGGCAGAGGCTTGATTGGCCACGCCGGGTCCACCGAGTTGACCCGCACGTCTAAGGCGTACAGTTTTTTGAGGGGAAATACTTCGTCCCATGTCGATCGCAACTTGAACAAACTCTTTCTTGTGTTCTCTTCCACCTAGGAAAATAAAGTGACATTCCTCGGTCCACAGGTAACACAAAAATTGTCTAAACCTTAAGGCACCAATGAATTTTAATACAAGGAGACGTTTAGAGGATTAAGTGAATCAAGAAATGCAAAAAAATCCAAAAGAAAAAGTGTACCTTTTCAAAGACACATATAAATGAAGTGATTAGGTTTTTAGCAAAGACTGCTAGGTACTCTCCTCCGACATTCTTCACTATGGAATCCACTAAGTACAAAACTGGAAGCTTCTCGGCTGCGGTGGCCTAGAGCGATAGAGAACTCCACAAGTTTAGAACACAACAGGGGTTTGGAAAAAAAAAAACATTTCAGAACATAGGCAAACAAAGGCTCAACATTAGCAAAACAAAAAGTCTTTGGCAGGTGATGAAGGTCCCCCAAGTGCAAAAAAAAATAAAAACTACATGGGCGGTGCGTCACCCGCTAGAAAAAAAAATCCTCTTGGTCAGTCAAGGGCATTTTGACGACAAAAAGGTCCAGCATGGTTAAGGGTGTGGAGTCCTTTGGAGCCAGTTTACCTCCAGAGAGGGTTTGTTTCGGCCCTGAAAAAAAAAACCACTCTCTGTACGTTACCCGGCCAGACTTGATCTTTGGCTCCACAATCCCAGTTTTGCAGTTGTAAAAAAATAAATTAAAAAAAATTTACAACCCGATAACAAACACTTAAAAAAAAAAAAATAGAGTTCCATTTAGTTTGAGAGGCATTTTAATGCAGCTGCAGTGATTGAAGTCTGTTTGTTAATGCATCCATCCAGCATCTGCACGGTGCCACTTTCAAATGGGTCAGATCAAAGAAATCAGACTGCTATTAAATACATCCATTTCACTGGGAAATAAAAAATGACAAAAAGCACATTTCACATTTTTTATTATTAAACATTTTAACCAGTCAAGAACAGTGGCAAATTTCACTCCCGGCCGGGTAAAAGCAAGGAAACGAGATCGAAATCAGGCCTGCTACGTGAAAAATGCAAACAATGAGCACACTAAGGCGGCGCACGCACTGCCCAACCAACGACTAAACTTTACTTAACGGGGGAGGGAAGTTGACATCTGTCCATTAGGAAATACATCACTGTAGTCTCCATGAGCAGCTTTTTTTTTTATTTCTGGATGGAGAGAGCACAGTGAATGTTGCAACAATTCAAGGAAGAGACAAACATCCACCATAAAAAAGACACTAGCGAGAGATTTCATTCTTGTTCGTACGGTACTCGGGGCTAGAATTAAACTAGAAACAGTGCCAGATCCAATCACTATGAGTCAGCAACATTTAATAGGAATATTGCCATCAAACTATTTCTATTATCAACTCGTAGGCTGCAGAGTTACTTTAGAAACGAATCAAAATTGGCCCCAATTGACCTTAAAAAGAAATCACTTTCGTAACACTGGGGCGTGCCTTTTAAAAAGAGTCAGTCAAATGTTAAGAGTTAAAATACAGAATGTCATGAACGCTAATGTATGTAAACGTCAAGTTTTTTTAAAGATAGGTTTGACATTCTAGGTACATTAAAACGTAGTTATACCGAGTGTAATATTCAGTTATGCTTACTAATATTGAAGATATTATACCTAAATTTTACATAACGGGTGACTTTTATAATACGTCCTAATTACGCACCAGTACTAAATTGTTTCGGTATATAATTTAGTAAATTACTGGAAGAAAAGTGCACTAGTTTCCTGCTCGACCACTTCTATTATATAGGCTTTGACGTGAATCAATGACGGTTAAAAATAGCCCCAATTGCTAAGAAAGGCCACGTTAAATGCCGCCATGGAGCAAACTAACGCAAAATGACCAGGGGTGCTTTTTATGGTGGATTTTGCTTCATTGTATAAGAGTAGAGGAGTAAATTTAAGTCAGCAACTTCCTGTTACGTGGTGTTTGTGTGTAACAAACTGAGTATGCCCAATTCAACTTATTAAAAGAATACTTTTAACTAATTCATCTCGTCCCTGTTATTAACAAGAACGTAACCACCTAGAAGCTAAGGGGAAAGCGCCTGGTAGTGGCTAACTAACGCCCGGCGCCATGTTAAAGCTAGAAAGCCGAAGCTAACGCTATCCGTACAGTATTAACACAAAACAGTCGGAAATCATTTGCAGACATAAAGAATATTCTTATCATAAAAACCTTGCTTATTTGTGCTTCAATTATCGCGACGATATCCTTGGCGAAGCTGACGTTTTCCTCGGCCAGGATGGTCAGCATGTTGATGTGCGGCTTGCTGTTAAACGTGAGGTCTTCCAGCGAGGACTTGTACTCTTGGCATGCATCCTCCCTCGCCGTGCTGTCGTCCATCTTTGAGCCCGGAAAAGCTACACCAAATTTGTCGCCAGCATGCGAACTGAGCACTAAGCAGTCCATCAACTCATGGAGCGAGCTGGAATCTCGCTAAGCTCTCGGCAACGTCGCAAGGTTCGTCGACTAGTCTTTTTCGAGCTGCGACCTCGGCCCTTCTATGCCCCGTTGACGCTGACTACAAAATGGCGACTGTGAGCAAAGTCCTTTATACGTCATGACCCATGAATAGCGTCACACAATACTATTGGCCTGTTTCAAGTAAACGGAAGCAAATGTTTGATTGTCATTGGCTCACTCTTGGTGAAAGGCACGAGGAATAGCCTATCCGGCCGGCGTATAATGGTTGCGAGGACAATCGATTACGCAACGTGCGCAAAAACCGGATGAAAATTGAAATATTAAACAATGTTATTTATGACAAACAACCGAATATTGTCTTTGAGTTCGCTACATTGACTGTGTTGAGTTGTTTTTTAATGTTTCATCGCTGCCGAGTTTTAAACAACGAGACCTCCATTTGCTTTTGTACCCACCCACCCCCCTTTCGAAACTACAATTGTGGCGTTCCAAACAAACCGACATTTTGAACGGCTCATAATAACATGTTTACTGGTATTTCAGTTGGTTCAATTCGACGCGAGCCTTTTGTTAGCTACAAAAAAAAGGCACAGCAGAGTTTTGGAAACAAAAAAATACCAGGCTTTATTTGAAGAGGACATCTGCTCGTGTTGTCTAATCTGTTTTGTATTGCAGTCTGCACTTTCCACACAGTATTTACAAGAGTATGTTTGCAAACTTCAAATTCCCCCCCAAAATCCGTTACTTACAGTAGTTTTCCTTTCAAGTTCTTAAAAATAAAATGTTTTGTCAATTCATAGAGATGATCCTAATTTGCATTTAGAATCTATTCAAACAAGTACACTTACTCAGTAATAGCTCACTTTGTGAAATATTTTTCGTAGAATTATTCTCCAGAATAGCAGACATGTTCAAGTTGTTGTTGCTTTTTTTTTTAATGTGTGGCTCACCACTAATAGGCTATATTAGTTCAACAACATGATTTACATCCAATCCATTTAGAGTCTGGGTTGAAAATGGCTTGGACGACTATAGCCGTCAATGGCAGCCAATGAGTGAATGATCACAGAGTCAAAGATTGTGTCCCGTTCAAGATCATTGGCATGCTTTCATTTGCAGATTTGTTTCATCAAACATGGCTGTGGAATGGTTGTTGTTTCTTTTTTCTCTCCATGTGATCTGTACAAAGTTCTTCAAAAAGAGAAATGAATACAAATTGAAAAGCAAAGTTTGGGTCTCAGGCGTCGGAGTCTTCGCTGCTGTCTCGGCTGATCTCGATCTGGAGCGAGGGCAGGTTGTCCAGCCGGCTCTTCTTCATCTTGTGGCCCAGGCGTTCTTGTTTCTGCTTGATGATGGCGCCCCACGCCTTCTGCAGAGTGGAGTCATCGTCTTCCGCCCGCTCGCCACTGCCACCGCCACCTCCTCCTCCGCCCTCCTCCGTTTCCGTTCTCTTCCCCCTCCGTCTCCTGCTACGGCGACCGGAGGACGAGAAAGTTCCCGAAGTGGCGCCGCTTGGGGTGCGCTCGCGACTTCCCGATTTTTCCTCTTTCTCGCCCAGTCGGCTCCACAGGCTGCCTGCGTGGGCACAAGGCAGAAGGTGGAGCAATACGCATCCAGTTAGGTGCCCAGGAAAAAAGGCTTGCTTCTAATCTTGGCTTTTCTCCTACTTCAATGTGTCAACAATTTGATGACGTGCGATTTGCGTACTTGTCTTTCTGTCTTGGGACGTCTTGGACGAGCTGACGACGCCCAGTCGACTGTGCACGTCGCTCGCCGGTTCTCTGGCCGGAGCGGGCGTTTCCCTGGGCGAGACGGGCGAGGGAGAGCGCTCCCTTTCCGGAGAGTAGCGCCTCTTCCCGAGCCGCTGTCGGACGTCTGAGAAAACAAGGGCGAGAGTTGATTTATTTTTTTCCCCCCGCTAGACGTCCAACCCCTTTTGGCCAGGTGGGGCCAACGAAGAGGCAAACGAGGGACTGAGCCATTCAAAGTAGCCAATGAGTTGGGAAAGGGAGGACAATTTGCTTATTTTCTGGGTTCCTCAGTCTTTCAATGAGCGTTACAGAAATTGGATCTGAATCTTACGATGAATCCGTGATTTACTATGGCGAGTCTGGCCAAATCTAGCGCTCGCCCGGACAGCCAGTTGGGAGACCCGTGAGTCGCCAGGCTGACCTGTTTTTTGAGTCTTGACCTCTGGAGGTTTGTGCTGAACCATCCCCTGTCTCTTCTCCAAAAGCAGCTGCCGGACGTCGGTCACCTTCTTTGGCGACGGGGACTTGGGCGCGCTTCGGGACGCCGACTCTCCCACCCGGTTTCTGTTTGCGACAACCCGGCGTCACGTCATTTGACGCTAGCCTCTCTCTATACACGGGATACAGTTTGATTAAAAAAAGGCTTTAGACCTGATGCTCTTCAGCTGCCCTTCCAACTCGTCGGCATACATGGTCATCTTCTTGCTCTTCTTGGGGGAAGGCGTGGAGATCATCTTCAGCTCCAGGTCGTAGTCCATCTCGTCCGACTCGGACCAGGGGGACGGCGAGCGCGCCTGTCTTCCGCGGGGCCGCGAGTACACGGCGGAGGCGCCGCCCTTGTCCGCTTTGTCTTTGAATTCCACCACGCGATCTTCCGAGTCCATGTCTTCGTCGCCGTAGTCCTCGTCCTCCTCTTCTTCTTCCTTGATGGGCTCCTCGGGGAGGTTGACCAAGTCTGCTGAAGAGGAGACGGCTTTGTCAAAATCCGGCCGGCTTGTTTTCAAAACTTTTTCTGTATTATTATTATTGGTTGTTACCGGAGTGTCGCTGCGTGTACGGCGGCGTGTGTCCCAGGCTGTCTCCGATAAGAGGCTTCTTGCTCTTGATGACATCTCGCTGGACGCGTCGGTTGTGAAATCTCCGCTTCCTGGGTGGGGCAAGAGCGCACAATATAACAGCCATCGATGGAGCGCTATGACGACATCTGGGTAGGAGTTTAAACTCACCAGGAGTTGCTGAGGATTCCCTTCATGCCTCCATAATTGGGGTTGCCGTACTTCATGTAGTAGCGACTGCGGCGGGCGGCGCCCAGCTCCTTCTTGTCGTCTGAAGTCCAAGACAAAATGAGGCTTTCGGTTCAGACAAGAACCCCGGTTGACACGGCGGCGGGGGCCGAGGGAGACCTTGAGTGGCGAAGCGTAGAAGGATCTTGTTTCCTTTGAAGGCCTTGGTGGCCGGGCGCAGGTCGTTGCGGAGCAGGGACTCTCTCTCAGCCAGCGACAGGTTGCCCCCCTGACGCCGTGTAGAAAAAAAAAAGGCATTCATTGAACCCTTTCAAGGACCCCGGCCACGGGACAGGACATGATTTTTCAATTACTTGGCCGTCGGCTTCGGCCGGAAGCCGAGCTTCGCTGCCGCCGTCATCTTTCTCACTCTTCTTCACCTCCTCTTCCACCGCCCCTTCTTCCTCGTCGTCGTCGTCGTCACCGTCTGACCCTGGACTCCGACGACCTGCGGTCAGCCGCCCGTCAAGATGGTCCCCGTGGGAGGAGGTCTCGCTCGACTACCAACTTTTGTGGACTTCACCCGGTCGGGCGTCGGGCTCCGAGTCCGTGACGACGTGGTCCGGGTCGGGCACGCGGCTGGTGTTGATCAACGCTCTGATGGCCGTGTTGTCGTCCAGCCAGACCACGTTGCCTGGGCGGAGCAATGGTAATCACATCAAGCACAGGTGTCCGACTCACCGTCATTTAAAAAAGAAAATCCTGGTAAGAGGCTAAGCTTATAATAAATAGTGAAGGTGAGAGCACTCACAAGAAGTGTCGTCGATCCATTCAATGTGCGCGGGGGGATATTCTTTGAAATATCCAAAGATGTCCTGGGTGCTCATGTCATCCACGCCCATGACGTGGACAGCTTCCATGCGCACGTTTGGGATGGCTGAAGAGGAGGAAAAACTAGTCGTTCCAATTCACAAGTATGATCGGAGGAGGGACTTTTTGAAGCATACCTTTCTTGACGGCCTCTTTATCCAGAAAGATGTCGCGCTGAGTAGCACAGACCTCGCCATGGAAGTGGAAACGCCTGGCTCGCTTTTCCTTCTTTTCAATGGCCTCCTGGTGGGAATGCAATGGACACGTTCATCGTTTGTTGTTTAATGGGTTTTTTTTAACCTGGGGTCGTTACCTTTGAATTGACGTCAATCCCAGTAATAAAGGCTCCGGCTTTGTTCTCGTAGCGCCTACTCGTATCCTGCAAAAAGAGTGGACCTTTGTTGACTTGTTCTTTTTCGTTGTATCGGCCACTTCTACTCGAGAGAACGTTTCGAGTGCGAGTTTGGGAGGCATGATGCTAACAGGCAACAAGTGACAGAATTGCCTGACGGTATTTTTGCCAGTGTCGTCGCAAAAGCGATAACAAAACCCACACGGGACACGTAAACCGATACAGCATAGTGGCCGGCCGCCAATTATTTGACGGGACTAGCAGGCCGTGGTTCCCTGAGACGCCCGAGAGCAGACGCGGAGGGCCCGAGCCCGGACGGACACCTACCGGTAGAAGCTCCTTCAGCGAGCGGTTAACGGAGACGTCTTGGGCGTCCACTTCCCCCTCCTCGACCTCCATGGGTTCGGCCTCGCGAGCCCCTCTGTCGGACTCAGAGTCCAAGTCGGAGCCGCTGTCGGATTTTGTTGACAAGCGCGAGCTGCGCGTCGCCACCGCCGCCATGACACCACTCAGTGTTGCAGATGCAAACCAAACGAACAACGGCCTCCCGCTAGCGGCTAGCCTGTGGTTAGCTCGTGCACAGATATCACATAAATACTACTAGACGGAGAAATTTAAGTGGACGGTGGCAGTATAACCGGCGTCCATCTCAAAACAGTGAACCCCTCTGACAGGCACTCCATTACTCGATTAAAATGGAAGTAGTTTTTAAAATGTAGCTAGTTTACTGCATCTCTGACGTTTACAAAAAAAAAAAACAAATTGGTTGAAAATTAAGGTATGTATACAAAAGTACACGCTCCATGCTGGTGCACTGACACAAAATGGCCGGCGATGGCCGTGTACCCACCAAAAATCTAGGCCTTTATATATTTAAATATGAGCTCGCGCGTTTGTTTCTTCTTCGTTGGTGGAATAGGCTTCTCGTTCCGTGGCTGCGTAAGACAATATTGCGCATCGAGTGGAAGGGAGGTCAAATCGTATTTTGGAGCGGGGTTTATCATAAATGATGTTTTGGAAGTGCAAAATGTACAAATAACCGAACCCTACATACATATTTACATCCCACCAGAAAAATACTATTTCACGTACCTACGTGAGATCTGAATGTTCTCCGTTAAAATCAAGTTATGCATAAACAATATTTTAGAGCTAGAAAAACAGGACACTACAAATACTGTGAATGTAAAAAAAGGAACATTTATTGAGTGCAATTATTGCACAAATACTGTAGTCTTTTTATGATGCGTGACCAGCTCCTCAAGTCCTTAAATACAATCAACGTTTCCCACATTCCCCCAAAAATGGAGTCACCAGTAGAGTAATGCTATCTCCTAAGGTCAATTTGCTCGGAGAGCAAAAACAAACCCGCTTTTTCAGAAAGCACTTCCACAACTCATTCAATTACTCCTGGAAAAATAATAAAAGAACCCCAACTTCGCCACCTCACCTTCACTTGGTGGTGGCGTTGACGTGCGGCGGTGGCGGGGGAGGCGCCGCCTGCTGTTGCTGCTGCTGCTGTGACAGCGGATGCTGCTGTTGCTGCTCGGCCAGCGCCTGCTGGAGGCGCGTTCGTTTGCGGGAGTAGTGCTGCCAGTGCAGGAGCTGCTGCTCGTCGATGAACTTGGCGCACTGCGCGTTCACCAGCTCCTTACGGAAGTGCTCGTACTGCAGCAGCTCCAGCATGTGCAGGCAGTGCGGGTACCTGGAGGACGTGGAAAACACATTCTGTCATCGGCGCTAGCTTTTGTCACCGGCGACACGACCTCGGCTCTTACTTGAGAAATTTGGCGTAGTCGGGCTCCTTCCAGTATAACAAATACTTGAGGTAGTTGATGAAGGGTCTCTCTCTCAGGTAGCCCCTCTGGGCCAGGACTACGCAGGGAAATTGTGGAATCAATTGGGAGTTCTTATACTCATTAGATAAAAACTGAAAACTCACAGTTAAGATAGTTTGGATTGGCCAAGCATTGGATGAACTCCAACTCTGACTGGAAGCGGTTCCTCGCCTGCTCCTCTGAAAGGACACACAAGATGTAGACAGCTGGAGCAATAATTGCAAATGTACACCCTCGATAACTTGACTACACTACGACATACAAATGTACCTTTATTATGAAGAAAATAAACATGAAGCAAATTCGCGCTATATAGGTAACGCTAAAGATATGGTTATTATTCAGCGCCTAATTGAGCTCAGCCGGCGACGAGCATTAGCATGTTAGCACGCGGAGACTCGGAGAAACATGAGCGCAGACCAACCCGTTTCCATAACGGCCTAAATGGTCGAGGCAAGAAACCAACGCTGCTCCTTTCGAGGACTAAAGTCCGGCGACGAAGAGGGGAAAGAAGCGTCTGTTTATTGATTGAAGCAGTCTCACAATAACACTGTCATGTTTGCCAGAAGTGGATAGGAGAAGAAAAATATTGTCTACGTCACTTTACGGCAACTGCGGTTTCTAATGCGTCCACTAGGGGGAAAACACTGGCTTCGCTCATCTCACGAGAGGTCACTTCTGACTTGAAAGGTCACGCTCAAAAATGGCCTGCCAAATCTTCATTTTCTCTTCCCTTGGCCACCTTTTGAACTTTATTCTCACCTTTTGGTATCATATCAATAACATGAATACGATTTCTTATTGGAAGCTGCCCCTGACCTGAGAAGTGCACAGGAATGAATCATCATTTTGTGAGAAATATTTATTTAAAGATCACAAAATTGTTAGAATGTTACAGTGCATACAGTATGTACAAGACTGTACAAAGCATGAGTAGTAGTCTTCTCTAAATAAAATCAAACAACAGATTATTATTTAGAGCAATCACTTGTATCAAAACATAAACATCCGGCAAGTCTGCTCGCCAAATGATTACGCGCCTCCAAAGAACTTTGTTGATTTTGCAAATAACATCACGTAAAAACATTCCAAAAAACAGCGCACGTCGAGGCTCCGGCTGGAATAGCTGGAGTCGGCGGAGGAGGAGGAGGAGGGCTAAATGGGCGCCGTGGCGTTGGCCCATTGGGGGAAGGAGTCCAGCGAGAACAAGAGGCGGCCCCACGTGTTGATGGCCACGCTGATGCACACGATGCCGATGACGTTCATCACCACGCCGGTTTTGGCCTGCGGGAGCGCCCTTCGTTACTCACGCGCCACGCTCAAAATGAGCGTACGGCTAATATGGCTAAGGCGGACTCGCCATGTCGGCCACTTTGAGGAAGCCCGAAGAGAAGACGATGGCGTTGGGGGGCGTGGCCACCGGCAGCATGAAGGCGAAGGAGGCGCTCAGCGTGCACGGGATCATCACGTACAAGGGATTCACGCTTATCGACTGCGACTGCGGACCCAAGCACACGAGAAGAAGGAGGAACGGCGCTTATCGGAGATGTACACTCACGTACAGGTTATGAACAAAATCTCTTTTTTTATGATGCCGATTGTGAACGGGCGTTTACCATGGAGGCCAGGATGGGGAGCAGGAGCGTGGCCGTGGCCACGTTGCTGGCGCACTCGGTGAAGATGGCGGTGAGGAGGCAGAGGACGATGGTGATGGCCCAAGGAGGAATGGAGTCCAGCGGAGTCATCTGGGAACCCAACCAGCGCGAAAGGCCCGACTCCTGAGCCACGCGCACGTCGCCCGCGGTTAGCCACTTCCCCGCCCTCTCCGCCCTCGCCTTTGCTCACCTCGCTGCCTTTGGCCAGCGCGAAGCCGCCGCCCAGCAGCAGCACGATGTTCCAGGGGATCTTGGCCTGCGCCACCTTCCACGTCAAGAGAGGCGGGGCGGCGCCTTCTCCTTTTGCCGCGTCCGCCTCTGCTGGGATCAAACGGAAAGCTCATAACGTGCCCGAGTCGATGCGTTAGCCACGGCGTGTCGCGTGGCTGACCCGAGTTGGAGTTGCCTTTCCAGTAGCACAGGTATCTGGGAGGCCGGGACGGCAAGATGAACAACAAGAGCGCCACCATCAGGGAGACGGTGGCATCGGTCACAAACCTGCGGAGGGAGATTGACATTTTGGTCTTCAGTCTTTTCACATGACAACACGTCCAAATCATGTGGAATTTATTTTTTGCCGTGGCTCCTCTCAGGTTTCCTTCATTCTTTAACCGAAGGGTCCGCGGGGGTGCCGGAGCCCACGCCAGCTAACCACGGGCACCAAGCGCGCCCCGGATGGGCGGCCGGCCCATCGCGGGCCAAAGTAGAATTTAGAGAGTTACAAATGACATTGCGACAGTTGTTGTTTGAGGAGCGGCGACGCCAAGGTCACGTCCACTTCCTGTCGCAGCAAAAGGCAAATATTGAGAGGACAAACACCAGCGCTCGCCGCGTGGCCCTTGGTTGGCATTTGCACAGAAAGGTCGGCGAACCCAACGTGGGTGACTCGGTCAACGAGGGAGGGAGGGAGGGAGGGAAGGAGGGAGGAGCCAAGGCAAAGGGAGTAACGACGTGACTGACTCTGCCCGGGCGTTGAAGGTGCGCGAGGCCCAGCCGTCCACAAAGCGCGGCTCTCGAGTGAACCAAAGCACCACCATGAGGAGGAAGAGCGCCGTCACGCTGGCTTCGCCGTACGTCATGGCCCCCAGACGCCGGTGTTCCTCGGCGATGGCGGCGCGGGCCGCCCGCTCCTCGGCCTGGCGGCCGGACCCCCGTGACCACGCCCCCCGCAGGCTGCCGGCGGAGGAGGAGACCGAGACGGGTCGGGTCGAGGTTCTCAGACGCGTCTCAAAACCCCGGGCCTTCTCCGTCGCCGACCTGGGTCCGATGAAGACTTGGCGCAGAAGAAGCCAGGCCATGGCGAGCATCATGGTCATGGTGGGGAAGGCGAAGGCGAACCACGACGCCGAGTTGACCACGCCGCCGCTCTGCGGGAACAGCCTGCGCAAATTGGAGCGTGAGATGGACGGCGGTGGCGGCCGCCGGAGCGCCTCGGCACTCACTGGCTCATCTGGCCCAGCAGGACCAGGTTGGGTCCGGTTCCCGTCAGCGTGGCCGTGCCGCCGATGCTGGCGGCGTAGCACACGCCCAGCAGAAGGCCTTTGCTCAAGCGCTTCCTTTCCTCGTCGGCGTCGTCGCCCCCCTCCACCTCCAAGGTGCAGAGGACGCCGACGTTGGCTGAGGACGCGGGAGGAAAGACACGGCTGAGATCCGAGCCTCCGAACGAGACGCTACTGATGGTGATCTGACCTTTGGGGAGAGGCGGCGGCGGCGGCTCTGACGATGTCGCCGTCGTAGCGTCTTTGGGGCTGGCTTCTTCCGTTTTTTCACCTGGCGGACTGAGCGTCTTTCGCGGGAAAGCCAGAAGTCTCCGAGCGATAACTCACCGGCGCTCTCCGCCACGCCGACTTCGGCGCGGTCGTGGCTGCGAAGCTGATCCAGCACGGCGTGCACGATGGGGACCATCATGGCGGCCGTGGCCGTGTTGCTGATCCACATGGAGAGGAAGGCCGTCACGGCCATGAAGCCCAGCATCAACCTGAGCGAGGTGGGGCGTGATGCACGCACTTTTGGAGCTCGGCGGCGGCGACGGCTTACTCACAAAGAAGGCCTGACGCCGACCACCAGAAGGACTTTGAGGGCCATGCGCTTGTGCAAATTCCAGTGCTCCACGGCCACCGCCACCATCAGACTGCCCAGGAATAACATGTTGCTGTCGCCCAGGTACTGCATGCACACCTGCGTCGGAGCGCACACTTTAGAACGGCCGCCCGCGTGGACACAAGCGCGGGCGGGCGGGCGGGCGTGTACGTCTCTGGACTGCATGACGCCGAGCGCCGGGAACAAGACGGTGGGCAGCAGGGCCGTCACGGCCAGCGGCAAAACCTCCGTGCACCAGAACAGCGCCATCAGGAGGATGACGTACGCGCAGGCGGCTTCCTGCATCAACGGAAGACACAAATGTCAACGTTTGAGGGATCTCGGTGACGTCGACCGGCGGTGGTTAGCCGAAAAAGGGCTGTTTGAACTTGGAATTGGCCTCGCGCGTACCACCGCTGGGTCTGGCGCCCTATTTTGAAAACCAAAACGCTACCTTTGGATGGGAAATGGGACACTTGTTGATCTAAAGTCCAAGGGCGAACCTTCACCCCGCATGTGTTCTTTCTTTTGTTTTGAAATGATACGTAGACACGCACAAAACGTCTCAAATTCGACGGGAAGATCTGGAGCGTGCGGAAGAATCTTTCACGCTTCCCTCATGTACATACAGACATAGAGAGGGATGATGAGGAAGATGATGGAGGATCGTGAGAAAGGAAGAAAAGAGGCCGCATCCCGCTGAGCGCAAACAATCCGTTTGGCTGTCGTGGGGCGTCATGCACGTGCGCGTGTGCGTAGGTGCACGAGTGCGGGAGATGTTGACGTTTGATGAACGGAAAGGTCCATTTGGACAGCCCTTGCTTGCTGTGGGTCAATCAATGACAGCCCCGCTCCCAACAAAAAAAGCCTCAACAAAAAGAAAAAAGGTTTACATAGAAGTAATAAGAGGACTATAACGTACTCAGAATTGTTTTTACTTGTAAGCTTCTGAAATAATAAAGTGGATGAAAAAGTTCTTTGGATAAAGTATCAATTCATTCATCTTCCATTGAAATGTAGTCATTCTAATAATCGGAAGAAATATGGCAATGAAATGTTAGGAGGTGAAAGAGGGCTCGGCGGGCCCACACTTTTCATCTGATCTGACCTTGGTGCTGAGGGCCAAAGGCAGCAGGAGCAACGGACCCGCCGACAGGATGAAGACCCTCTTCAGCTGCCACAGGGCGCGAAATGTTCGCACCCGCAGCGGAAGGACCGCCATGACCTCAGATGGATGGATGGATGGATGGACGGATGGACGGATGGATGGATGGATGGGTGGATGAATGGATGGAGGGAGGGAGGGAGGGATGGAGCAACACCAGAAACACCAGCAGCAACAGCAGCAAACCTCGATCTCGACCTTCTGGTATTGACTCCAAATACGAAGCGGCCGGGTCAAGCACACTAACACGAGTGAGAAAGCTTGAACCGTGTGGCGGCCCTTCCTCACTGATGAAGACTCGGGCCGATGACGTGTGACTAGACGAGCGAATGATAATGATGAAGAAATCAATAATGGACCAATGAGAGAAAAGAAAGAACGTGGAACGAGGGAATGCATCGATGAATGAACTGAGCGAGAAGAAAAGTCAAGGCTGGACCGACCGAGTCAGCTGCCACCTAGTGGATGCTTTTGGCACGGGCGCAGCCTCTCTTGGATTTCAAACCATTCCGCTATGACTCCTTACTGTACGTATATATGGATGGACGCTTGCCATGGAACATTTTGCTAAGCAAACTTTGGCTACCTACTTTTAAACACGGAAACCCTTTAAACTAGGGATACGATATGTATTGGGATACGTAATAGTATCTCCAAATAGTCATTGCACTGCATAGAATGCAGCAGCCTTAATGAATCCCAGAAGCGAATACTCATTCGTGACCTTTTGCTCGTCCCCGCTCGGAAGCCAGACGGCCGCGTGCACGCGCGCCGACGTGGATCGTGGCCTCCCCCCAAAACCTCCAAACCCTCCCTCCCACGCTCCCTCTCACTCCCCCGGTCCGTCCGTTAGTCCGTCGAGAAGGACGCCGCAGCCGCGAGGTGAGTGCGACCACATCACTTTTGACTTTTCGCATTTATTGACGACATCTGTGCGTTTAACAGCTGCAAGCGTCCAATTGTCCGTTTGAACTTTAGTTTTTGGGGTTCTTTTTTTGGGGGGGGGGTCTTAGGGGGGTTCGGATGGGGAGACGTCAATCAGGAAAGTATTTTTATATGCTTTGAAATGTGAGGAGAGAAAGTCAAAACCACGAGGAACAAATACAGGGATTTGGTGGTTGCCACACCCAAGTCGCTATAGATTGGACATCCTGACACGTCAATGGCAGAGAGGGGAATGAATCCTTTCTACTGAGTTGCAGTCAACAGGGCATTGCGAGGGAACGACGCACACTTTGACATTGTTGGCGGCGTTGGTTGCGTCGATGGTGACCCCTGGGGCAAGCAAACATGTTTTCTATTCGGGATTTTAACCCCCCCCCCCCACTTTTGTTCCAGAACAAAGACGTGTGCGTCAAGATGGCTAGAAAGAAAAAAAAAACGTTTTTGTTGACGGGGTACAAAAACGGGAATAACAAGTCAACTTTGGTGTGTTTCAGGATGAAGCTGATAAGCCCCCTACTCCTTTTGGGCCTGGTGGTCTTGGTCATGGTTCAGGTATCGTCAACATGGTGAATTGATGCGATGATGAAATGCTATTGAATAACAAATGGTGGGGAAAAAAACGTATTAGTAAACAGTCACAAAGAAGCACAATCGGGGTGACGCTTTCATCGGAAAAGGAACCGATTCCCACCGACCTCTGTCATCATCTCATTGACTCTAATTTATTGCGGTGTTTCTCTTTTGACGCGCAGGCACAGACGGACCAGCCGCCGGAGGAGCACGAGGAACACGTGGAGCTCTTCACCACACCCGCCACCAAGATGGCCGCCGCCACCTCGGACTTTGGCTACAACCTTTTCCGCGCCTTGGCGTCCCGCCACGAAAAGGCCAACGTCTTCTTGGCGCCCCTCAGCGTCTCGGCCGTCCTCACTCAGCTAGCCATGGGTGAGTCTTTCGGCTTGGCTGAAAAAGGCCCCTTGGAGATTTTTTTGGGGGGGGGGGGTGTCCAAGAGTCAGACGGGGGCGGGGAAAAGCCGTCCCGGACGGCCACCGCGAGTGAGGCTTTTTGCTCCGAGCCATCCGGCACAGACACTTGAAGCAGCGGGGGTTGGGCTGAAATGAGGAGCACCTGACGCCAATCCACTGATTGCACTCACGACACATTAGTATTGAGGAAAGCTTGGCTCTTTCTGGGTTGGAATTTAGCCCCAAAACTGGGTGTATTAAGTATTTTAGTATGTAGGACTGGGTTACGCAGCTGGGTATGATGACAATTAGGCTTTTTGTCAAGTCCAATTTGATTGTATTTTTGATTTATTGATGTATTTTTTTCACGTTTGACAGGCGCTTCCGAGCGCGCCCAGACCCTGTTGTTCCGGGCCTTGAGATACCACAACCTGCAGGACCCTCAGCTGCACAACACCCTGCGTGACCTGCTGGCCTCGGTCAAGACGGGCAACAAAGGACTGAGCGCCGCCGCCCGACTCTACCTGTCCAGACGTGAGTCGGGCGCGGCCGGCCGGCCGGCCGGCCGGGTGTGGCGCCCGGAGCACCCACACCGTCGTCTCTCCCCTGGCAGGCCTGCGCCTGAAACAAGAGTTCTTCGCGGCCGTGGAGCAGCAATACGGCGTCCGGCCCAAAGCCCTGCAGGGCGGGAGCCGAGACACCAAGGAGATCAACGAGTGGGTCGCCACGGAGACCGGCAGCAAGGTGGCCCGCCTCCTGACCAAGGCCCTGCCCCGAACCCCGGGAGTCAACGCCGTGGCCGGCGCCTTCTTCAAAGGTGAGGAAGGCGCCCGGGAGGGGGCCAGACCGTGGCCACGCTAACCACGGCCGGCGCGCTCCCCCCCACCAGGGTCGTGGGCCACGGCTTTTGCGCCTCAATCCTCGCAGAACTTCCAGCAGGAGGGCAAAGCGCCGGTTCGGGTTCCAATGATGCAACAAGAGAACTACCCCATTAAAATGGGCGTGGACTCGGACCTGAGCTGCACGGTAAAAGAGGGATTGGCGGGCCGTTTCCACGCGCAGCAACTTCCAACTTTCTTGTCTTCCGACCCACCCCCGGCAGATTGCGCAGATCCTCCTTCAGAACGGAGTGAGCATGTTCGTGTTCCTGCCTCAGGAGGTCACCAGCAACCTGACGGCGTTGGAGGACACGCTGACGGCCGAGTTTGTGCAGGACTTGAGCACCTCGCTGCACTCCACGCAGGTCACCCTCACCATGCCCGTGCTCAAGTTCAGCTACACCACCGACCTGATGACGCTGCTCCCCGACATCGGCGAGTCTCGCGAGGGAGGGGACGCCACTTCTGGGCGGCCCTTAAATTCTCTTTTCAGTCTTGGCTCCTCCTCCCCTCTGCAGGCTTTGGCGATTGGCTGGCCGGCCAGGAATTAGAGAAGGTGTCGGCCCAGGCCGCCAAGCTGGTCACCGTCAATCACAAGGTGGTGATGGAGAGCACGTCCGAGGGGGAGCGGGCGGCGCCCGCCACCTCCGCCAGCGGCCACCTGAGCTACCGCGTGGACCGCCCCTTCGTCTTCCTGATTCGCGACGAGTCGTCGGGGGCCCTGCTGGTCGTCGGCCGGGTGGTCAATCCCAAAGATCTGGCCGCGTGAGCCGGCCGCCTGCGCGCACACTCTTAGCGGGTCCTAGGAGGGGTCGAGGACCAAAGCCGCATTATTTTTACGCCTTTCTGTAACGTTGGAGGGGCGCGATTAAAAATAAACATGGCAATGGAACAAAACAGCTTGCTTTTTTTAATGGCCACCTTTGACCTGTAATATCACACACAAATATAGAGAAGCACGTCGAGACACACACAAGCACTATTTTTTTGTCTCCTCCCATCGGTCAGGACCGTGTGCGTGCGTGTGCGTGCGTGTGTGTGCGCGTTTGCCATGTGGTTTTGATTTGATGCTCACATTCCTGCGGTCTGACCAATGTTGGGAAGAAAAGGAAAACCATTTCCCCCGTCCTCTCGTTGAAATAACCAATAGGGAAATGAACCAGGCAAACAAAACAACAACAACAACAACCTAAAAACGTATTAGCCTTTATGCGCACACGCAACCACAAACAAAGATTGACTCCGTATGTGTGGGCAAACAAGCCCCAAAGTATTCTCGTTTCACCCAGTTGCTTCACATACAAGCGTGCCGTCTTTTCAGAGCGTGACGGAAAGAATCCGAGTGATTTGGCAAGCTGTGTCTGCTGTCCTGGTGGATGTCACGGGAACTGCGCGTGACAAAAAGGGAAGAAAGCCCTCCCCAAAATAGGATGCTAAAGATATATGAATAAAGATAAAAGTCCGTCCTCAGCTGCGTCCCCGGTTCTCTTCCCGTTCCTTGCCGGCCAGCTCGTAGACGCTCCCGTTGGCCCCCCGGGAAGCCGCGCCCCTTTTGTGCAGGACCAGGAGGGTCAAGAGGAAGCAAAGCAGACCCCCACACATGAAGAGACCCTGGACACCCAAAAACCTACACACACCAGGGGGTCAATGTACTCTCTTGGCCATTGGGCCCAATGGCAAGATGGGGAAAAAAAAGCCACCGGCCTGTTTCTGAAGCGGTCCAAGTCGTAGTAGAGACAGGAAGTCTGCTTGCCGCACTCGTGGCCCCAGTGGACGCAGGTGGAGTCGATGACCAGGCCGTACAGCACCGGGCACGGCATGAAGGCTGAGGGCAACGTCGGAGGAGGCCTCGTGACCGCCGTCCGTTTGGCGCCCGCATCGCTTACGACCACTCACCGAGAAGCCTGAAGAGCATGTACTGGATGCCCACCGCCAACGACTTGTCCCGCGCGGACACCGTCCTGCACGTGCGGGGGGGGGATGTCAGCGGGCCGCGTCCGCGACGCCCAACGGTCGGCCATTTTCCTGCCTGAGGATCATGACGAAGGACGGCGTCTGGGACAGGGACGACGTGAAGCAGGTGGCGGCCAAGGCCACGGCGAAGGGCAACAGCAAGTGGCCGCAGCCGCCGCCACACGTCCCGGGTGCGGCCCACCCCTCGGCGCCGCCCACGCAGCGACAGTCCGTGAAGTTCTGCGCGGAAAGACACGGGGAGCGTTCCAAGCGCCCGGGGGGCCTCGGTTAAACGGCCCCCACCGTGGCTCGGTCGGCGCCGTCCGTTTCCACGGCGACGCAGCCGGCGCGACACGGAGACGTGAACTCCACGCCGTCGGAGCCGCACACCGGACTGAAGGATTCTTCCGAGCAGCGGCACGCCGAACCGCACCGCGCCGTGGCTTGCCTGAGGAAAGGACACACGCCGGGTCTTGTGCTTTTCGGGTGGCGGACGCTTTGGCACCGGTCGTACCCAGGCGGGAAGATGCCGTCAATCCGCTGCGTGGGGCAGCCGGTGAAAGCCAGAGGGATGCCGCAAAAAAGGCTGAGCGAGATGGCGGCCACGCAGAACTTGCCGGCGCCGCCGACGCCGAGGTTCCATCGCCGCACGGAGACGCCGCCCAGGACGGTTCCTAGGACGCCCAGCGGGATGCACGCTCCGCCTTGGGGGACCGCCGGAAAGAACGTGAGCGACGGTGGGCCCGCGGGAGACGGACGCGGGCCCACGCGCGCACCGATAATCACGGCGGAGAAGCCCGGAGTCCGCCCGAACTGCTTCTCCATGAACTTGGCCATGAAGGTGCCGATGCCGGCCACCACGGCGGCCAGGTTGATCTGGGCCATCACCACCAGGAGGTAGACCGGATTGCGCAGAGTGCGACACAGCAGGCCGGGAAAACCTACGAGCGAATCAAGGGGGGGGGGGGGGGGGGGAGGAGGCAGAGAGGAACCGCGTTGAGACCGAGCCGACGGGCCCGGAAGCGGAGCAGAAAACACAAACTCGCTTTTGAGGAAGTGAAGAAGGCCGAGTTCCTGGAAAATGTCCGGCTGGAGCTTCTCGTCTGCTCCGGCTTCGTCCTGCGCAATAAACGGCGGCGTGAAAGCGCCCCGACGGCGCCGATGGGAGAGCGCGCTGACCTCTGGGCTCATATTCCTGGGGAAGAAGAAGTAAGGCAGCGCCGCCAAGAAGAGGAGACAGGAGGCCACCAGGAAACCCAGCCACCAGGCTCCCACCCAGCGCAGGTCGCCGCTCTCCAATTCCAACTCATCTGCACGTAAAGCTGGCGTCTCAATGCGAAGCTGGCAGACGGCAGACTTGGATTGGCGCCCACCTGCAGACATCTTGTCCAAGTCCACGTAGAGTCGCAGCATGAATGCGCCGCTGAGGAAGCCCAACGCGGGGCCGATGGCCGTGACGGCTAAGACGATGCCTGACACCGCACCGGACCTTGTCAGTGCACGGGTCGACGCGCCAAACGCGACACGGCTTCCCCTACCCAGGTACAGCGGCGAGTTCTTCCCGCTGGCGTGGTCGTCGATGTAAGAGATGCCAAAGGGCTGCACGGGCACGGACGCCACGCCCAGCAGCAGCTGGGCGAGCAGCAGGAGGGGGTAGACGTCCCGCTGGGCCGAATCGGCCGGACGCCCGCAGCTCCCGTCGGACGGGGGCGCCACCGGGGCGCCCTCGTCCGGGCGACACAGGCCGGAGACGTTCCGGGAGCCTGACGGACGGGATCGGTCGGGGAAGCGGTGGCCACGGCCGGCCGGCGGGTGGGCGGGCGGGCGGGGACTCACCGTCGGCGCGCCCGTAGCGGTACGGCCCGCTCAAGAAGTGCGGGAGCGCCATCAGCAGCGAGGCCAAAGAGGCCAGGAGGGCGCCCGAGCCGATGACGCGAGGACGGTGAACGCGACTCCCCAAAAAGCTGACAAAGACGATGAGAAGCGTGTTGCCCACCTGTCACAAAAAGAGAGCAAAATGAGGCGCATTTGCCAGGGCGTAAAGCAGCGCTCGTGTGACGAGGACCTCGTTGAAGGCGGCCAAGAGTCCGGACTTTTGACTGGAGAGACCGTAGCGTCGCTCGATGGTGGAGATGGAGCTCTTCATGTAGCCCGAGACCAGAAGCAGAGACATTTGCAACACGCCGTGAAGCGCCACAAACATCTGAAAAATACATCCCATTCTTTTCCGAAAACGCTCCAAAAGTCAGGATCGGGAGATTTGAGATTGTGGTCATGGTTACCTTGACGCTGTTAAAAAGGCTCCTCTTCCTCACTTTGACTTCCATGACGCACGAAACGCACCCAAGCTGAGGAGCAAAAAGAGCTGAGATGATGCCACCTTCGCTTGTCACGCGCTTAGTCGCTCATCAAGACAGCAGGGCAGATGTTAGGGATCCAGGAAGCCCTTGATCACTGGTGGAGTCCAAATTTGTAGTAGTCAGCTTGGCAATGGAGAAGCTTCCTTGGAGTAGAGTAAGCAAGCGTCCCGTGGAGCGCCCGGGAGAGAAAAGCAAGAGAAAAAATGGCAGAGACTCACCGTGGAGGAGCGATGGTAGCAATAACCACGGCGCTAATCGTGAAGGGAAGCGGCTCCTTCCGTCAAGATCTTTGAGGAGGGCCCAAGGGAGGGAGGTGGAGGAGGAGGAGCCATGTTGAATTTCAAGCTCCAGTCGCAGAGCAGTCCGACCACTGAGCACATGTGCAGTCTTGCAAAATAAAATCAACCACAAGCACAAGATTAAGTGCAAGATCAACAACAAGGAGAAGCTCTCGTGGTGTTGGAATGTTCCCCTGCATGGACGGGAACCAGCTGCTGGTGGGCTCTTTTCCGACCTGCAGGGGGCGCCCATCGAGGCAACAAAGACATATCATCCAAACGCACACAAAAAACAAGGGATTTTATGAAGGAAATAGATGTAGATCAAAACATCTGTTGGCAGTGCGCCACAAATTATGCTTAGACCAGCTTTCTGGATTGTGGATCTCTTTTTGGCATTGGGACAGAAGAGCCAGAAGTCATCGGTAGAGATTGTTTAATGCGTCACGGGACCTCTCGATACATTCGGCCTTTGTCTAAACACACGCGTAGAGAAACACACACACACACTTTTGCTCTCTACGTTCAAGCCTGTGTTGAAAAACTCAATTCCAAGATTTGCATCAGTGGTGTCAAATATCGCAAGGGTGGCGTGGAGGAGGAAAAAAAAAAAAGCAGCTCCAAAAATACTCAGTGGGTTTATGGCGAGGATCTCAGTCGTGTGCAAGATTGCGCGGTGGCGGTGGGCAGCACGTGGCCATCAAGCGGTCGGAGTCTCGGGATGGTTTGTGCTTGGGACCGAGTCTTGATATGGTCTCAGTCGCCATCCAAGAAAAGAAAAATGGCCTGACGACTGGTGGGCCAAATGTGGAGGTGGAAAAATGGGCCAAATGCGGAGGTCAGACGGCCTTCCCCAGGATGAGGACGCTCATGATGAAGACCATGATGAAGAAAAGCCACATGAAAAAGCGATCCATGACCTTGGCCAGCTTCCTCCACTCGCCCACGCGCAGCTGCGACGCACGCTGGTCCTGGTAGGCCTTGGCGATGTAGTCCACGTTTTCCGGCAGTTCCGGGTGACCGCGGCAGGTGCAGGGCTCCTCCCCGTTCTCCACGCCGCTCCCTTCCGGTCGTTGGCCGTCGGGGCCCCCCGCCGGCTCCTCGCCGCCGTCCACGCCGACCAGGGCGTGTTGGGGCGGCTCCCCGTTGCACTTGGGAGCCTGGGATTCGGGCGGCTCGCCCGGGGCCGTCCCGGCGGGGCGGAGCTCCGCCGCCTCGTGAGCGAAACACAGGCGGGCCAAATATTTGAGGATGAAGCGCTCGGCCCAAGCCGGCACGGGGCGTCCTTCCGGGCCGCAGTGGTGGATGTTCATGATGAAAATGGTGAGCGCCGTGGACGCCGTCACCATGGTCATGGTGGCGATG
Organism: Stigmatopora nigra; assembly: GCF_051989575.1. Taxonomy (NCBI): domain Eukaryota; kingdom Metazoa; phylum Chordata; class Actinopteri; order Syngnathiformes; family Syngnathidae; genus Stigmatopora; species Stigmatopora nigra. Next base: position 659,302 of record NC_135526.1, read on the forward strand.
TAGTACTTTCCTGCAAGGAAGGGGGAGGGGGTCAAGCAAAAAATGACAATGACCACATTTGTCAGATGTGAACCCAGGGTAGGGCTCAGACGCGCATTCAAAGACAGACTCACCGATAAGCGGGACGCTCTCGGAGGGCGGCATGCTCTCGGCCACCAGGAGCTGGAAAACGGTCAGCGCCAACAGCACGGTGACCCCCAGCGAGACCTTCTCGCCGGAGTCGGCCGGCAGGTAGAAGCCCAGCGGGGCCAGGAAGGAGATCAGCATGCAAGGGAGCAACAGGTTGAAGATGTAGAAGGAGGAGCGCCTCTTCAGGTGCAGGGTGAAGGTGATGTCCGGGTACGGGTCCGAGCAGCAGCCGTAAAGGATCACGTTCTTCTTGGCCGGCATGCCCAGGATCTGTGGGGGCGGAGGGGGGAGGGCAGAGGGGGCAGAGGGGGCAGAGGGCGCTCATCCTGGAGGGCGAGAGAGGGCTCACCTCCCACTCCACGTTGGCTATAAAGTCGGCCAGGTCGGCGCTGTCCAGGGCGTTGAACAAATCCATCTGGTTGCCGTTGTGGGTCCAGGAGCCAAAGGTCAGGTGACAGTGCTGCACGTCGAAGGGGAAGAAGGCCACGTCCACCGAGCACGAGCTCTTGGTGATGGCCGGCTGGTCCCACATCACCTGGCCGTCGTGCCTCAACACCACGTTGGTCTCCATGGAGCTGGAGAACTCGTCGTCGGCGCTGTGGAGGCGGCGGAGGGGGACGGAGGGAGGGAGGGAGGGAGAGTGTTTACTTGGTCCCCCCCAAGTTCACGCCATTCTTTGGATTCGGTCACGACCTGTTGTACAGGACGATATCCGGGCGCCAGACGTAACTACTGGGGATGCGGATGGTGTCCAGGCCGTCGTAGTCGTCCGTCTTCCAGGTCAGGAAGGCGTCCATCCACACTTGGCGCACCCACAGGTAGGTGGTCAAGATCTGGTTCCTTTCATCCTGGAAGCGCAAACACACGCACACAAACCTGACTGAGGCCACATGGGGATCTGGGACACACACAAACATGAGCTAAGACCTGACTGAGGCCAAATGGGGATCTGGGACTCACCATGTCGATGATCTGCGACAGCGTGACCTGCAGCGTCACATTGATGACGTGATCCGTGTCCGCCACCGGACGCAGAGCGTTGCTGTAGTTGGCCAACAAGTCCTTCAAGAGCTTTTGAGCGTAGCGCCCGTGTGCCGACTCGCCTGCTGTTGGCACAAGGGTCCAAACGTCAAAACCTGGGCCTTCTCTGGGGGACTAACTTCAAAATCTTGCTTTAGTGGACGTCAAGGTCTAGTTAAAACTGTGTTTGTGTGTGGTGTGCGCGCTTGTGTGTGTGTGTGTGTGTGTGTGTATATCTCGGAGCATCTTTTCTCCGCTTGCGTCCACACGTGAGGTGTTAATCACGCAGAAATGCCAAAGCCGCTGTAGTTGCACATAAAAGGCAGCGTTCTTACTTCAAGGACGTTCCGATAAAATAGGACAAGTGTCTCCTGCTCGTTAGCCGCCGATGTACAAACATGGACATGGACGTGGACGTGCGTGGACGTGCGTGCACGTGGACAAACCACATCAGTCCTCACCCACCACCAAAAAATCCCATTTCATATTTTTAAACAAGTTATTACAATTAACGACCGCAGGCAGAAAGACAAATACAACAAGCGCAGTTGTACAATGTTTACATCTGGACTTGGGAAAGTATACGTATTAAACGTCAAGTTGCCCAAGACCCCATTTGACCAAGATGGAGGAAAGCCCATACCATAATAATATAAAACAAAAATCTTATTGTAATGATGGAAAGGTTTCACGAAACCAAGAGCGCTCTCAAGACGTATAGTCGAAAGTTGGGTGACGTTAAAGAAAGTAGAAGATATGTGAGGAAATGAAAAAGACATCTTGATGTGGATGCACGTTATGGTGTATGTTCTTACCGGGAATAAAGAGAAGAAAGACAAAGTAGCAGGCGCACGGCACCCTCATCTTTGCGCTCATCGTCCCGGTGCCGCCGAAAGGATGAGCTGCCGCCGCGTGAGAGGATGGACTTGATGATGTATGAGGAGCTCAGCTCAGCTCACACAGGAGGAGTTCTTCCTCCTCCCCGTCAAGGAGCAGAAAGTCCAGAGTCCGTCCACTTGAAAGATGGCCAGCCACTAGTTCCATTATTCTTGTGAGTTTGTGACAGAATGCAGTTCAAAAGTCAATACGGAGCCGGCCGGCTTGCAGTCCACAACGGGACTCAAGCAAGGTGACCTTCATCAAGGGGTCGCCTTTTTTTTAATTAATCCCAGATAGGAAATGTGGAAAAACAGAGATTAAGGGATTAGCATTTAAATGGCTTGACACATTAAGGGCAAAAAGTAAAACGTTTATAATGTCGATTTTTCTTTTGAATGGCTGGACGTTTATGGCCATTAAATGTGTCCACAATAGAGTAAACTATCACTAAAATATATGTCTTCCTCGGTTCATCTTTAGCGAACTCTGGCGGTCACCATTTGATACAGCTTCATTTGATTTTTCAGGGATGCATTTGTTGCTTTGACAGGCACTTACAGTATATACTTTCTTGTGGACTTTTGGATGTAGTATAACCTTCGAGGCTCCCCTACCCACCGGAAAAAAAAACCCTTTCAAAGGTTAATTGGGCTCAGATCGGCTCAGAGAATTGTGTCAAGCGGCAGATAGACTCAACGGACAGAAAGAAAGGCAAAAAAGGTGATCTTCATCTTATTTTAATGACAAAACATTTTCATCTGATAAAAGACAGAAGGTTTCTCCTCCTTACTTATCTCAGTCACCTTCTGTGGCTCTCCTGCTCACCCCGTCTTCTGTCACCTCCTCTTTGTCTAATGTCATCTTCTCCTCGTCTTCTCTCCTCATCTCTTGTTCTTCTGTCGTCATCTCCTCGCCTCCTCTCGGTATCTCCTCCTCGTCTTCTTTGGCTATCTCCTCTTCTCCTTTCCTCTTCTCCCCGTCCTCTGTCCTCTTTGACCGGCGCCCTCCTCTGGTCATACTTGTCGTAGGCAGCGTCCTCCTTCTCCTCTTTGACTTTCATGGTGACGGGGAGAGGCGAGGCTCGCTGATCCTTTTTCTTTTTTTCCTTCTTTTTCTTCTTCTCTTTCTTATCTACAGGACCGAGCAACAATGTCGGTCAAGTGACATGACACAAAGGGGACACCGGCTAACCTTTCTTGCTCTTCTTGACGGGGACCACGTCTTCTTCGGCCGAGGACGAGGATGGAGGAGACGCCGGCGCTGCTGGCGCGTGGCTGACGGAAGGAGCGCAACCTTCCTCCCTGAGGCGACGGGTTATGTCGTCAATGTCTTCGTGGTCCTTGGGGGGGCGGTAGTCTCGGACGTGGTCCACGCGGATGGTGCGACCTTTGATCTGATGCAAGAGATGAGATTTCAGCAGGCTCCACGACCATTGAATTTGCGCAATAAAAACGTTTTCTTTTCCGAAACATGAATCGAGGGCTGTTCTTTTTTTAGGGCGTCACCTTGATGCCGTTGAAATTGTCCACCGCCAAAATAGTGCTTCTCTGGTCCTCGTAGCACAGGAAACAGAAGCCTTTGGATTTGCCCGTCTTCTTGTCGCGCACCAGGTTTATGTTGACCACCTCGCCGTACCTGTCAGGAAGGAAAAGAGGCTCGCTGTCGCACCCGAAAGCAACGTTCCGAGGCCACGTTGAACGTACTGGGAAAAGACGCAGATGACGTCGCCTTCGCTCAGCTCGTACGGGAAACCTCCTACGGGGGACGAGAAAGGACGTGAGCCCGAGATACTCGCCACTTGGTCATCTTGTTATTCTTGCCTATGAAGACCCAGGCGCTGTCCTTGTACTCGCTATGCCATGAAGCGTTCTCGTTGATTCCCAGGTTCGCTTCTCGCTCGTTGAGCTCGTTGATCAGCTTGACTTTTGTCAGGGGACTTCGAAACAAAAACACAACAACTTACCAACGTATCATTCACCTTAATGCCAACCAATTCATCTAATATCCTGCTTTCGTTTTGAAGACCATATTTTGTCTTTTTGGAAAAAGTCCAGCTGGTGAAACGCATGACTTGGTGCTTAAATGATATTATTTATGTATATCAGATGCAATCTATGATGACCACGCTGGATGTAAATGTATATTCTTTTCGTATTGACCTCAGCTGTTTGCATTAATAAGGATATTCGGTAAACAACCGGATGCAAAAACAAAGAGTTTACTATTTCAAAAATGAAATGTGGTAAACAAATAGCACAGACTCACTTCATGATGGATATAGCTGAGGTCCTACTTCAACCAAAAAGTAAATAACATCCGGGGTAAAGTATGTCTCTATGTTGCCGCCTGCTGCTTAGGAGTCTTTACTGTCACTATGGTTCACATTTTATTTTTATTTTTCAGATTTATATTGCTAAAAATGTGCATTCATTCGAAAATAAATGTATTTTTATTAGTGTTAGGTTTACAGTTGAATAATTTCAACAAAAAACTAACTAAAATATCCTGCTCATCCTGCTAACCAGGTGACGATGACCACAGCGTCGACTTCCGTTAAACCATTTGTCAACATTAGCCAATGAGGTACGTTTAGCATTCAGAAGGCATCATATTGCGCCCTTTATAAACAATTCAAGTACTGTATATTACCGCGTTCGTGTTTCTTTTTACTTGCTGAAGCATGCCGATATCTGTGAGAGGAATATCATGAAGTTCGTTTCAATGAAATTGCAGTATTTTCAGTGACAATCTCGTTGTTGGTAAGGGAAGCAGCCTTGAACACAAACCTGGACATTGGTATCACAATGGTGGCTAACTTGTACTGCCTGTGTATTTCAGGTGCATGATGATTTCACAGGTCTTTATTTTGTCCTCCAAAGGAGACCGCCTGGTCTACAAAGACTGTATCCATCGAGAGAATGAGCCACTGGGGACCATTTTTGTCTAACACCATTCCATTCATTTGTTAACTCTGTGGCTTACAGAAATGAATGCATCTGTTGCTTTGTGTTGCATGAGCGGTTTCTTAAGATCATTTCCACCTTGACTCCTCCCTCGCCCTTCAGTCCGAGGAGACGTCGCAAGTGACGCGGTGGGAATTTTTTACGACAAAGTGACAGCCTTGACGGGAGACCAGCCCCCTGTTGTCATGGTAACTTGTGTTGTCTTGACTTAAGGGCTCGCACTTGACTTTGTGTCCCAACCACTGTGCGCCCTGTGTTCACAGACACACAAAGATGTCCATTTTGTGCACGTGTGGCAAGGAGGACTGTACTTGGTGGCCACCACCGCCGCAGCAAGCTCCTCCCCTTTTGCCATCATCAAATTCCTCAACAGGTACCGGCCGGTCAGCCTCACAACCTTTATCGGCAGGGGTTGAAGGTACGGGCGCCTCTGCAGGTTGGCGGCGCTCATCAAAGATTACTGCGGCGCTCTGTCGGAGAAGACGCTTCAAATGAACTTTGCGCTCGTCTACGAACTTCTGGACGAGATGCTGGTGCGTCACGGCTCGTCCGAATTTTTGACTCCGACCGGAAATAAGAGGGCCGTACCCATTTAGGATTTCGGCTACGTGCAGTCCACGTCCTGCGACGTCTTGAAGAACTTCATTCAGACGGAGGCGCTGTCGGCGCGGCCCTTCAGCCTGTTCGATCTCGCCAACGTGGGACTGGTGAGTGGCCGATGCCGCCGCTCCAGTCGCCCGTACGCGTATAGTAAACCGCCCGACCGACTTCTGGCAGTTTGGCGCCGACACGCAGCAGAGCAAAGTGGCGCCCGGTTCCGCGGCCGCCAGGCCCATGCAGGTAAAGCGCGACGCCGGCGGCTAACGTGTCAGCCTCCGTTCACCTTCCTGCGTTTTTAGGGGGGGAAAAGCGAGATCTTTGTGGACGTCATCGAGAGGATGTCGGTGGTCATGGGCGCCAACGTGAGTATGGTCCGGGCTAGTGTGACGCAATTGCCTTCAACGAGGCCCCCTCCCCCGAGCAGGGCGTCCTGATGAAGGCGGAGGTGGAGGGTGAGGTGGTTGTCAAGTGCTTTCTCCCCAGCTGCTCAGGTGAGCGGAGACATAGATTGATTGAATGATTCAACCCCCGCTCGTTAAGGGGCAAATGGAAAACATCTTTTGCACATGTCGTTCTCATGTCGCCTGGGGGTATTTTCGTGTTCTTCAGAGATCCGCATGGGCCTCAACGAGGACTTGAGTATTGGCGACCCGCAGCTCAGAGGTGGGCCCACGATGCCGCCCTACAAAATAAAAGTGGCAAAACACAAGACCACTTTGCTGCTTCTTCAGGTTACGGGGCGGCGGTCCGCGTGGACGAGTGCCACTTTCACCCGGCGGTCCGACTGGATGAATTTGACGCTCACCGCATCCTGCGACTCAGCCCCAGTCAGGGCGAGGTGAGGCCCGGCCCGCGCCGGGACGGCCTCCCCGGCAACCGGCGGTTGACCTTTGACCTCCTCCGAAGCAAAGCATCATGCAGTACCGGCTGGCCGACCATCTGCCGCTGGCCCCGCCCTTCCGACTATTTCCCGCAATTGAGAAGGACAAGACTGGCAGGTGAGCGTCCGACACATCACCAAAGGGTTGCCGTCGACGTCCTTTTCATTGCCGGAGGTGACCGTGGGTGGGCTTGGGACACTCACTAGTGGGCGTGGAGACAAATGGCAAATAAAGGGCCACTTCCGGTCGTTGACTCCCATCTGTTGTTTTTGCCTGGCAGGCTCCTCCTGTTCTTCAAGCTCCGCTGCGACCTGCCGCCCAAAAGGTCACATCCCGTCTCACGACTCCATGCAAACACACTTGAGGCCTGAATACCAGCCCACACACACATGCACACACGCACACAGATGTACAGTGTTGTGACACGCTCGTTGTGTGATTGTGCGTGCAGCTCGGCGGTCAACGTCAGCGCCACCGTCCGTGTCCCCAAAGGTTGCGTCAGGTAGGCAAATGGAAAGCCATTATCGGAGACGTGGGATCATTAGACGTCCCGTCCGCCGTGTCAGTTTGTCTCAGGAGCTGAGCAGTCCCGACCAGAGCGCGGAGCTGCAGCCGCACAATCGCGCCGTCGTCTGGAACATTGCGCGCTTCGTCGGCGGAACGCAACTTTCCGCCCTTTTCAAGGTAGGAGAGACCCCCCCACCGACCGCCCCTGTGGCCTTACCACTTCTCTCTCGGTTGCGTTTCCCCCTCAGCTGGACGTTCCCGCGCTAAGCTCCGCCTCCACGCTTGAGGTGGGTCCGGTGGCTTTGACCTTCGAGTTGCCCAAAGTGACGGCCAGCGGCCTCCACGTGCGCTTCCTGCGCCTGGCGCCCGCGCAGCACGGCGGGCCCGCCCGCCGCTGGGTGCGTTACGTCACGCACTCGGACTCGTACGCCATCCGCATCTGAGGTGGTCGCGGCCTGTCATCGCCATGTCATGTTGTTATGTGTGTATGTTTGTCATTTGTATGTTACACTTTTTGAATGCTAATAAAGTGAACATGTATCACTCAGAGAGATTACAGGTGGTTTTATAAATTCCATTTATTGGGAAGGATGAATATGTTAGCTGTCATTGACAGTGATAAGCGTCCAATGTATTTGGAGCACTAGCAGTGATTCTTGACTAACTTCCTTTTTTAAAATATAGAAAGATTGTAAGAATGAAGCATAACATTTTTGGGCTTTATCTTTAATGAAAAAAGACCAGATAAAGAATAACAGAATCCCGAAATTATAATTGGTCGACTCTCCCAGGCTAAATGGATTGGACGTTTATCGCTGTCAACGGCAGTTCAACTCCTATCTATCTATCTCAAGGCATCGAGGCATTTGATCCAATCGACATTGACGCCAGCACGCTCACACGCACGCACACGCGCACAGTCGTCGTGTTGACGTCGTGCGCGTGCGTCTCGTTTGGCGCAACCAGATCATCTGCAGCCTCGGCACGCGCGCTCGCACGCACGAACGCGCACGCACGCGCACGAACACGCGCGCGCACACACACACCAGCGACGGGCAGCGACGCAAACAGCGGCGCGGCGCTTGCGGAAGTGGCGGCGGCGGCGGCAGCGGCAGCAGCTGAAGCTGAGGCGGCGCTAAATGAAATTAGCATACCCGCTTAGCGGTTCGCCGAGGCGGACGGAAGGCTGAACGCAGCTCGCAGGAATTATTTCTTTCCCCCCTTACTCCCCAATAGAGAAGTCTTCCGCTCCTTCCCGACGTCCGCCAGCCGCGGAGATGGGCGACAAGGCGGGTACGAGGTGAGCGAGCGCGATAGGCTAGCCACGGGCTAGTTAGCGTCCGTCCGCCCACGGAGCGTCGCCCGCCGGCCCGGGGCTCCGCGTCGAGTCGCGGCGGGGGTTTACTTGACTGTGTGTGTGTGTGTGTGTGTTTTTAGTTGTCTTTTTTTTCAGGCCTGAGTAGGCCATTTTGAGAAGTGTTTCGAGGCGGCGGGCGGCACAAGGCTCACAGCAGGGTGGGGTTAGCTAGCGGGGTAGCCGATAGCTCCAGCTGCGTCTGCGCCACATTCGTATAAGAAATTATAAGAAATTGCACTTTTGCTCGGGTGCCCACGCGAAGCTCTTCGTCGAAAGAGGACAACGTCGCCGTGCGGGCTACAAACACACCGAGCGTTTGTCATTTATGCAGCGACGTCGTCGTCAATAATTTGGAGCCAACGACAAGGTGGATGTGCATATTTGGACGTCGCTCGTTACGAGCCCAGGCTATCAACCAAGCCCAAGAATGAATATCACTTCCTTTCCAAAACCCGTCTATTTTGTATTTATCATTTTGCATTTTTGCGACGACGACAAACGAGCCGTCCGACGCTGCTGCCAAAATACTGTTTGTGTGTTGACGTGCAGGTTTCGATTCCCTTTGGAGAAATGGCCCACGGCGCTCTTGCACTGTAAATATTTGTTCTGCTCAAGTCTCATTGGAATAAATTCACCTGCTCCACCTCTGTTTGTACGCGGGCGAGAGCGACAGGTGACTAGTTGCGTGTAGGGCCGACAATAACACAATAAATATTCAGCAGAAATATTTCAAGAAGGCAAATCATAGCCCAGGGAACTCCAGTAAAGCCTATATTGAGACACTTCTGCTTTGACCACTTCCTGCTCCATGCGAGAGAGGAAAGAATTGGTCGTCACGACAACACTGTGGTTTCACCCCCGGCACCCTAATAAAACCCCAAAAGTAGAAAAGTGACTTCCTGTTTTGAAGGGAAAAAACAGCTTCCTGTTAGCTAACAGGAAGAAGTCAGCTGAGCGACATCTCTGCAAACTCCTGTTCCACTGGTGGAACTTGCTGACCAATGATATGGCTCTAAGTACTTGTCTTTTTCTTCTTCTAGGGTCTTCAAGAAGTCTAGTCCAAACTGTAAGGTGAGTCCCGTGCTTGCAAAATGGAGCTATCATAACTAGAATGAGGGTTGGGCTCTTGGAAAGGGAAAAGGTCCATTCCAGGTTCATGTTTGCTAGCTTCTAGAAAGGCAATACGAGGCCAAGTCACTACGGCTAAGATGGGAAGATGTTATGGTGCCTTGAAAAATCCAGACCGTTGCAACTTTCTGCCCGCAGGTGACCGTCTACCTGGGAAAGAGGGACTTTGTGGACCACCTGGACCACGTGGATCCAGTCGGTGAGTCACCCGAGCTAACGCCGCTTGGGCCCTTCCGTGGCCACTCAACCACTTTTTGCCTCCAGATGGTGTCATCCTGGTAGATCCCGAGTACCTGAAAGACAGGAAAGGTAGGAGGGTGCTTTCCGTCTGGGGCTTTTTGACAAGCTCCCGCTCACGTTTCCCCCCCCTTTTTTTCCCATAGTCTTTGTCACACTGACGTGCGCGTTCCGTTATGGCCGCGAGGACTTGGACGTGCTGGGTCTGTCCTTCCGCAAGGATCTGTACATCTCCACCTTCCAGGTAGGCGGCGGAGAGAGGCGTCCGCTTGACCACCCCTGACGGCGTGGCTTCATTTTCTCAGGCCTTCCCGCCCGTTCCCGAGGAGTGCAAAGCTAACAGTCGACTGCAGGAGCGACTCCTCAAGAAGTTGGGCCAGCACGCGCACCCCTTCTATTTCACGGTGAGCGTAGCAGCCGACGGCGGTCCGGTCCGCTTGGGATGGGACTCGTGTGGCCGTCGGAGTTAAGTGCGTGTTTATAAATAACTTTGTAAATGCGTGCGAAGGTGTCACCGAAGCGTACGTGAGAGACTTTGTGAGTGTGTGAGAAGAAGGAATGGCTAAAGCGTGTGTTTGCGTGTCGTAGATCCCTCAGAATCTCCCGTGTTCTGTCACGCTGCAGCCCGGACCAGAAGACACGGGCAAGGTGAGCTTGAAAAAAAAGGCCGCGTGCATGACGCTTTCATTTTGAAACACCGATGAGGACATTTCGAGAGAATTTCATGGAAAATAGCGTGCATTTTTTCAAAAGTTCTCGCCTTCTGGCGGACAAACATGGTATTACACATATAACGACCGCGAGGGGACAAGTCATTTTCCTCATCTTTTATAAAATATTTTGACTCTGACCAATTTTAAAGTCTTTAGTTGGTAGTTGCGTGAGGACCATGGAACAAATTAGAGAATTTACAAAATAGAAAGTTTACCTCTACTTACAAAAAAATATTTTGTAAGTAGAGGTGGTCATATTTGAACTCCATTTTTGTTTCCTGTCTTTCATGAATTTATTAGTTTCGTGTTGGCACTCTTGTGCAGAATAATCTAACTGTGTGCCGCCCTCTAGATAAAAAGTCGACTGTTTATTTTTTTGGCACTCCCCGTCCCCGCTCGTATACTCGACGTTCTATTCCGCTACGATAACAATTGACGAGCCATGTCGACGTGACCCGTGTGCCCGCAGGCGTGCGGCGTGGACTTTGAGATCCGAGCCTTTTGCGCCAAGAACATGGAGGAGAAGATCCACAAGAGGTGAGTTCAACTCGCTCTTGAACCGGAAAACACGCGTGAACTCGCCTCTTCCGACCCTCGTGCTCAGGAACTCGGTGCGCCTGGTGATCCGCAAAGTGCAGTACGCTCCGGAGAAAGCCGGGCCTCAGCCCATGGTGGAGACCACTCGCAGCTTCCTCATGTCGGACAGGTCGCTGCACCTGGAGGCGTCGCTGGACAAGGAGGTAAGGAGGTCCGGCCAGTCGTGGGCCACGTGACCATATAACCAGTGACCGTTCCCTCCCTCCCTCCTTTCTTGGGCCTCAGCTGTACTACCACGGCGAGCCCATCAGCGTCAACGTGCACGTGACCAACAACTCCACCAAGACGGTCAAGAGAGTCAAGATTTCAGGTCAGAAAGAAATGTTTTGTAGGAATGGGGAGAGAGAAAAGAATACATCGAAATGAGAAGATGGCAAGATTGAATTTGACACGCCCCCTTGTTTTTGTGTCCCCGTGGCAACAGTGCGTCAGTACGCCGACATCTGTTTGTTCAGCACGGCGCAATACAAATGTCCCGTGGCGCAGCTGGAGGCGGAGTAAGTACCCGTCGGTCTGTGCGTGTGCGTGTGTTGTGGAAAATGTCTTTGAGCCCTCTGGGTGCTGCTTTGCCCATTTTGACACTTTTTGTTGTGACCTTCTGTAAACAATTATTTTGACAGTAGTTTCAACACGGACTATTTTCCAAGTGAGAATGATTTTTTTTTTTTCTGTACTGGGGTGCTTTGACGGACGGGTGCCTTCTTTCCTTCCTTCCTTCCTTCCTAGTGACCAGGTGTCATCGAGCTCCACCTTCTGCAAAGTGTACACGCTGACGCCCACCCTGGACAAGAACCGCGAGAAACGAGGCCTGGCTCTAGACGGGAAGCTCAAACACGAAGACACCAACCTGGCCTCCTCCACCATGTAATATCCGCTCGCCAAAGCGCACGAGCGGTGACTGGTTCTTCATGGCCTTCGTTCATGCGTCTTTCAGCGTCAAGGACGTGACCAACAAGGAGGTGCTGGGAATCCTGGTGTCTTACCGGGTCAAAGTCAAGCTGGTGGTCTCACGCGGCGGGTAAGGCTCCACCAAGGATGAACTGGCTAAAATATACAGCTCTTTTTTTTAATGATTTTTTTTTTCTTCCCCACGACAGAGACGTATCCGTGGAGCTGCCGTTTATCCTCATGCACCCCAAACCGGTCGAACCTCCCGCGTCACGCCCGCAGTCCGGTGAGTAGGCCTCCAGTCGCCGGAGCCCCGCCCCCTTCTCCTTTCCCCGTGCTAACCCTGGCCCGTCTCGTTGTGCTTCAGCCGTGCCGGAGTCGGACCCTCCCATCGACACCAACCTGATCGAATTCGACACCAAGTGAGTGCGACTGGCGCGCGTTTTGTGGACGTGGCCTTTCTTTTTTAACGCGCTGTCGTCATCGTTTTTACAGCAGCGTCTCCCAAGACGACGACTTTGTCTTCGAGGACTTCGCCCGTCTTCGCCTTAAAGGCGTGGTGGACGACAAAGACGAGGACTGCTAGGAGTGAGAGAGACGCACGCCTCGCCACACGCGCACACACACACGCACGCACGTAACATTCCCGCCAAATTTGGGCGTCGCCGCCATGGTCTCCGCATTTTTTTTTTGTTTTAGTTGAAGGATCCATCTTCTTACAAATAATAAGGCCAAACTTGTTTGTATTTAAGTGAGGTTTTGACGTGTTGAATTGGTACGCTAGCTGGCAGACCTCTTTTCCACCACCTTCAAATCATTCAAACTTTTCTTTGCTGTTTGTGCTAGTGCTTTTATGGTCAAAGTTATCGTGGTGGTAATGGCGGCCATCCACTTTTGCCAGCGACTGCCGTAGATGGCCAAGAGACATTTACGTTGGTGGGATTCTTTTACCTCACATTTGGGGCCCTTTTATCAAATGAAATATGTCATTTTTTTTCTTCTGCCAACCACACAAAGGTTTTTTTCCAAAGCAGGCTTTCCATTTACCCATAAAAATTTCACGTGCAAACGACGGTTAGTTGACGAGGCGGCTAAACGGCTGCTTGACCTAATGTCGACAAAAAAAAAAAAGGAAGCTAGGCGTCTGCCACATTTTATTTTGAAATCTTGATGAATGTTTAGCAGTTTTTTGTTTTTTTTCCTCCCTGTGGCGATGACATCATGTACAGATCCAAAATGTTGATTTCGCAAAGATGTTGATACCCGCAGGGGGCGTCGCCCGCATCACTTGTAACATTTCCACGCGCCTTTTTTTGGTCCAAATTGTGCAGCTTCTGGCGTTTATTGCTTCATCTCTTTTTACAGCCTTGTTTTTCAAATTTAAGACAATACATTTAAAAAGATTGCTTTTACTTTGAAAGGTTTAAGTGCCACAATCCCCTTTTGCCAGAGATATGTAGGTCTTTTGGCATCCGATTCCACGTGGGGAAAAGCCCAAGCAGTTCTGCATTTTTTCTTCCTATGCCTTCTTTTGGCTCTGCACAGTGGTTGGCCACGCCCCCGCAGGGACAGAGGCGGAGCATGTTCTTTGAAGTGCCGTAATTGGTCGTCGTGGTCGTTTTAGTCGTGCATGTGCGCTACGTTTTTTGCCACGCGCGTGATGTGTCAAAATGTGCGCTAACTTTTGCCACAAACAGAAAGCGACTTTAATGCTTGGTCATAATCATTCACATTGTTTTACTTGTTTTTTTTTTTTTAATTGAAATTGTTTTTAGGATTAAAAGTGGAAAAAAAAAATGTCCAAGTGTGCGCGTGCTTTGTCACAAGTTGTCATAATCGTCGTCGTCCTGGTGTTTCCTCTTGAGCGACTCCCCGCCACCGCCGCTCTGGGCGGCCATGTTGGTGGTGATGAGGATGTTCTTGGAGCCAATCAGAGAAGGGTTGATGAGCACGCTGGAAGCGCTGGGCGTGACCAACGGGGCTGCCGAGAAAACAAGATCGGTCGTCGGGGGGCGCCCCTTTCCGAGCCCGGCCGCATATCGTTTGCCGTCTTACCGCTTTTGGTGCCGGCGCTCTGGGAGGGGGGCGGGATCTGCACCGTGAACCTCTGACCCGTCAGCGACACGGGCGCTCCCACTTTGGCGCCGCCCACCGACTGAACGGAAGTGTTTCCTGCAAACACGACGAAGGCCTTCAACGGGGGCAACTATAATGTGGTGACTGTTTAAAAAAAAAAAGGTGTACTGACCAGATGTGGGCGTGGCCGGCCTGCTGGACACGGCACTGACGCTGAGGCGCGGCGCTGTTATCCTGCCGGCCGAAGCCACTTTCTTGGGCAAGAACTTAAGACGGTAGTTGGGCGCCGTCAGGCAGTAGCGGTCTGGGGGGAGGCGGGGGCCCGTGTACGGTTTGATCAGGGGAAGTGGCGTCTGGTTCTTCTGACGAGCCACCTCCAACAGAAACTGAAGGAGAAGGGAAACAAACGTGAGTGGTGTGGGCCACGTCGGACTGAGAAAAAAAATTACATCTCTGGGCGGCGGCGACGTGAAGGACTGGTCCATCCGGCACTGAATAGCCAATTTGATGTCGTCGGCATCCACGCTGGACTTCTTGGCGTGCGTGGCGTAGATCTTGGCATCCTCGATGATGCTGGTCACATATCCTGCAAAGAGAGAAGATGGCGTCGGCTCGCTGGCGGCCCACTTCTACCTTGCCCGTGACCTACTGTAGGTGAACTCCAACATTTGGTTGATGACACGGGGCTCGTACTCCGTCACTCCCATGTCCTTCAGGATCTGGATCATTACCTGAAAACAAACAAAAGCAACTCATTGTTCTTTTCGTACACGTTATCAGCACGCTCAAAAAATACATTAAAAAACACTACGCATTTTCATCCACGTTGTCACTTTTCAAAACATTTAATTGGGTACACCCATTGACGTCCCAGTGCAATACGTTCAAATACTATTAGACATTTTAACCCATGATTGTACTTAAAATCGACAATGCCAAATTCAGTTGTATTTAACGCTTATCTCATGTGTACTGATTCATGTCTAGGGTCTCAAGAATATTTGCAACTGTAATGAGACAACATTGTTGACATTAGCCGTCCAGGTAGCATGGTTACAATGTCCATGCTAACAAGTTAGTGGCAAAAAGGACAGTCAGGAAACTATGGCATAAAAGTTGAATATCTACAACGTTTCAACGGCTCGGGCACCGCCATCTGAACGAGAAATGACGCTTGTAAGATTAAATTACCTGCGCATCTTTCGGAATGGTTTTGGGAGCAGACATTTTGGAGTGTTTTCCGGCGTCGTCTTCCACACGTCCTCTTCGACGGTTTGTTGTTCAACGAACGGGCGCCCTCTAGCGGACTGGTGGTCCCAGAGATACCAACGAGTTTCATTAAAGTCAGGTGCTGGTAGTTTGCATCGATGATACTCACATTTCCCCAGACTTCTGTGTAAACAATTGATTGCAATCGGCTGTTGTTGTTGTTTTTAGCTAAACATTTATTGTTTAAAATGCTGGATCAGTTGGACCAAAGAACGACACCATAGATCCCAGTTTGGAGACGCCAAGCTTAAATGGTACGTTGACGTGTTTTTGGCTTTTGTTTGGCTCGGTATCGCGTTGTTTTTCTATAATTCGGCTTTATTTAGCTTGATTTTGACTTGCGTGGTTCTGGGTTTGTTTCTTACCTCACTCGGAGTTTGGACTTGAGTTTTGGGAATACTTGTTTACACACGATTTGGAACGTTTGGTTTACCTACTCAATAAATATTCCTAGTTAACCATATAATAATGTGTAGCATTTAGTAGTGTTACTATAAACATTTCCAGGTGTTTCCAAGTGGAACATTTCTTCCATTTGGGTATTAAAAGTGTGCTTTGCATTTGCGTCAAAGTTAGGCAAGAGAAGTTAACGTTAGTTGTTTTTTTTCTACTTTGTGTTTATTTTTTGGGGTTACCCAGATAGTTCAAAGCGAACATTCAGTTGTGGCATGTCATTCTTGAACGGGTCAATATTTTACACATTGCAGTAGTGCCGTAATGCATATAAAACAAATCTTTCTCTTTTCTTTTTCCCCAAGGATGCGTGCTATCTGTGCTGGATGCTGTCACCATGGAAACACACACACCCAGCGTCTCCTCCTCCTCCTCCTCCTCCTCCTCCTCCTCCTACTCCTCCTCCTCCTTCCATACGAGCACACGAGGAATTCCAAAAAGCTGGTCTTTGTTGCCATCTCCTCTCCCCCTTCAGGCCGCTCATCTCCCCCGCAATTGGTCCATCCCGTCCCGCCCAATCAGCTGCCGGGCTCCGTCTCCACGGCCGCTTTAAAGGCAGGCGCGCGCGCGCGTGTGTGCGTGCCCCGCTCGCTGACGACGCCGACACGCTAAAAAGGCCCGCTTCCATTTTCCCGTCACCCTGGGGAATGTCGCCGGGTGGGTGTCACCCCCCGCCGGGAAGGCCGGACCGCCGCTGAGACCTGTGTCCAAAATCCTTCGTCTCTGGGTAAGTCTAGCATTGCTTCTGTTTTTTTTGTGTGTCCCCGAGTGATGTGGTGGGTTATTCTCCTTAATTTAGCAAAAAAAAGTAATCAGGTTTGTGCAAAGTAGAGGTTTGTGGGGGTGGAGTGGGCCAAAAGGGAACCCTCCGGGTGTGGGGGGGGGATGGAATGTCCAACTGGTACGACTGGAATGTGGAGAGGAACGGGAAGCATGCCGGAGTCGGGCTCAGGTCACATCTTTCATTCCATAGGTTGAGTAGTATGAAAGTGGATTATTAGTGGCACACCACCAAAATAAAGTTGACTTTTTCCACCAGTTAGGTTTTCCTATTGGTCAAAGGTTGGAAAGTTTAGTTAGAAAGCTTTTAATGTGAACGTTAACTTGATCATGGAGCACGGTGGTGAAGTGGTTTGCCAGTTGGCCTCGCAGTTCAAGGGTTGAGGGTTTGATCCCTACTGGTTCCTCAGGATGAATTCTATTGTTTAAATGTTGCTCTCGTGACACATTTGGCAGCAAAGTGAACATGACAGTTAAAATCCCATTTTGAGATGTTTGTCAAAGGAATAGAGCACGTTGATGTGGCCCTCATTAACATTTGACATGATTTTTCTGACCTTGTCCCCACACACAATGACTACTAAACCCCCCCTTTCTGGGAAATAAACACAGTCGTAGGCACGATTACGCAACGCGCACGTGATTCCCGCGCGCCGTATTAGCAGTGAGTGGGGGGTTGTGTATGAGGGGAGTTGCGCCGTGGGGCCGAGCTGGCCACCCTGAAATAATTTGTTCCTTTAAATATCCCAGCGAAGCCAATGTGTCGTCATAGAGGGGAACGTGCCACCGCGTCTTACGTAACGCCGGCTTCCGTCGTTGCTCGTTTGGAGAGACGTCAAAGAGCTTTAAAGACGTAAACCACGTCCACTTTAATGCTTTAGTCCAAATAATGGCCATTTGCATTTATGGGGTGCTACAAGGAATTTATTCTTCAATTATACAGGGTGACCCAAACAAAATGGGAATTTTTCAAGTGCCTATTGGCAGACATGAGCAAGTTTGCCATTTTAGCCACTACGCTAAATTCCAATTCCAAATAGCCATCCACAGAATACCATTTTTAACCAAAAAAAATGCAAAATTGCCATTACTTGACATTGTATGCTAAATTAGCGCCCTTAGTGTACGATTCCGCTCGGGCGATTCCTTCCCGAGCGCCGTGCAACCACTCCATACAAATTGTCGACCCGTGACAACCCCCCCCCCCCCCCCTTTCCTGACTTTCCAGCCAATGGGAATGTTGGACAGAAGGAGGGGCTTCCCTTGTGAGTGTACGTATATACTTGAAGTATTTGCGCGTGTGAGCAGAGCCGTCAGGAGGACGGGAAGCCACGGGTAGCCACGGGTAGCCACGGGTAGCCACGGGTAGTTACGGGCGGGAGGAACCCCACTTTGTGTGGGGAATGACCCGACTGGCCAATGACGCTCGGCCAAGGTGCGCGTGTGGACGGCGACGTTGACGGATGCGAGATGGACGCATCTGTTTTTGGGCCCCGGGGCAGAAAAACAGGAAGCAGTCCATAGGAAGTGGTAGGATTGCATTTCCTACTGTCACTTGAGTGTACGTGCCTTTGACTAAAATGGATTTTCATCTACTTGGGGAAGAGTTTGTGGTGACCCCGCTGGGATTTTTCCCCGATTGCTGTTGACAAAAATGGTTTAGTTTTTTGGAGGGGGTCATTTAAAGCGTCCCATTTGTTGCTTTGTCGCTTGAGAAAAGGAAAAGGTTTTGAAATGTGGCCCTGCAAGCCAACTTATTTTAGCAAGCTGCTCTCACTGAGGCTAAATTTAGAGGCGTGTCATTGCACGGTCAATGTTTTGTTTTGGCTGATTCCAAACGGGATTTCTGAGCGCTTTCCCACTTTCCCACTTTGTCTCTTTTTCTGACAAAGGCCGCAGTGAGGCCAGGATTTGATTCCCACCAAAAGACCTTGTGTGTATTCAATTGATTGCAGTCAGGAGTTGTTTTTCTGCCTAAACCTGATTGTTTAAAACATCCCCAAGCTTAGGCGGAGATCGGTCGCCCCCGCGACCGCGCTTGTGTGTCAAGTGGCGGCGGGGGGCCGTTAATTCCGGCCGTGACAGATGTGCGGCTCTTTTGGCCCGGGCCGTTTTCTCCGTGTTTTTTGCCGTGTGGATGATGACGTAGCGTCAAAGAATGTCTGGCCAGAAGAATGTGCCTTTTGTCTGGCTCTGCCGATCTCCTTGTGGCCGTACTAAGCCCCCCGACCCGCCCCCCCCAAGAACCACCGCAACAATGACGACGACTTTTGATCGGCTTATCTTATCGACGCGGCTTGAACTTTGTGGTTTTTTTTGCGGCAGGTTGCGAGCGGAGACGGAGGCCAGCGGTCCTCCGTCCGGCGGCGCCACGGCCGCCATGGAGTCCGGCGGGACGGTGGTGCGGCGGCAGATCGACAAGCACTTTTTGGTGTGCAGCATCTGTCTGGAGCACTACTGCAACCCCAAAGTCTTGCCCTGCTTGCACACCTTCTGCCAAAGGTAATTCCTCATGGCCAAAGTCTGTGACCGTCCTTCCGTCCGTGTGTGTGTGTGTGTGTGTGTGAAATGAAAATAATGGTGTTAATCTTGTGTTTTGTCATCTGCCGTGGCTGGTTGAGCTCAAATGAGCCAAAAGGGAGACAACTACTCGTTTTGCTATTTTTTATTTTACTTTTTTTTTTTGACTTGGAATTTGAAGTTTCATTTCAAAAAATAGCGATGCCTTTGCAAGCGAGTTTATAAAAAGTTCAATGTGTGACACTAGCCTGAGCATTCCCATGGTATTAGCCACCTGTTGCGGTTCAGTAGCCCCCCCCCCCCCCTCCATTCCCTACACATTGGCCTGAAATGGGCCTACTTGTGTGTGTATTATAGACATGAATTTCCCAGAGCACCCAAGGCACTTGATAGGTCGTCTAAAAAGAATTGCTAAGACAACGCCAACTGTCGGACGTCCATGTTTTTTGTTAAGAAAAGTGTGATTCAGTGGCAAAAGTAACTGTGGGCTATTTCTTGCCTCGCCCTGCCGGTTGCAGCTGCCTGCACAACTACATCCCGGCCCAATCGCTGACTCTGTCGTGTCCCGTGTGCCGCCAGACGTCCATCCTGCCCGAGAAAGGCGTGGCGGCCCTGCGGGACAACTTCTTCATCACCAACCTGATGGAGGTAGGCCCACGTCGGGGGGACGATTCTGCCGGGATGGCCGGCTCCATTTCCAACGTGCTCTTTCAGGTCCTCCAACGAGAGCCCGAGTCTTCCCCGGCCGCCGAGAGCCACGACGGCGTGCCGGCATCGGTGGGCGCGGCCCGGGCGCTGAGCTGCCCCAATCACGAGGGCCAGGTGAGTGGCGGGCGGGCGAGCGAGACCGGCGCGGTGGCCTCGCCACTCTGCCGGTCTCAAACACACGGGTGCGCAGGTCATGGACTTTTACTGCGAGTCGTGCGAGACGGCCATGTGTCTGGAGTGCACGCGAGGCGAGCACGGGGAGCACGTCACCGTGCCGCTGCCGGACGTGCTGGAACGCCACAAGGCGGCGCTCCAGAGGCAGCTGGACGAGGCGCGCGCCAGGTCGGCGCCGTTTGCCCACCGTGCCAATACCACCACCACCCGCCCACCTCTGGCAAATCTCTACTTTTGTCTCCGGGCAGGTTACCGCAGCTGACGGCGGCCGTGGACCTGGTGGAGCACATCTCCCGGCAGCTGACGGAGCGGCGGGACCGGGCGGCGGCCCAGATCGACGCCGCCTTCCGGGAGTTGGAAGGGGCGCTGGAGGGGCGCAAAGCGGCGCTGCTGGCCGACCTGGAGGGCGTGTGCGGCGCCAAACAGAAGGTCCTGGAGGCCCAGCGCAGCGCCCTCCTCCGAGGCCGACAGCAAATCCGCAGCAGCTGCGACTTCACCGAGCGGGCGCTTTGCCACGGCGGCCCCGCCGAGGTCAGAAAAGTCGGCAAAAAAAATGGTCCGCCCGGTCAATCTCATTTTGTGACATCCTCCTCCAGGTTCTTCTGGTGCAGAAGCAAATGAGCGAGCGCGTGGCGGCGCTGGCCGGACAAGACTTCCCAGAGAGACCGCATCAAAACGCGCACCTGGACTGCCAGGTGGGCCGCCGGCCGACCCCTCGTCGTTTCACCCCTCCCCGGGTCCTTGGGTCTGACGCTCCCCCGCGTTCCCTTCAGGTGGAGACGGAAGGGCTGCGGCGCTCCATCCACAATTTGGGCGTCCTCCTCACCACGGCGGCCGTGGCGCACACTTCGGTGGCCACGGGCGACGGCCTGCGTCTGGCCACCGTGGGCCAGCGCCGCACCGTCACCGTCACCACCAAAGACAAAGTAGGCGGCCCCGTGGCCGGCCATTCCGTGTCGGAGCCCGGCTGACGTACGCTCCTTTTCAGGACGGCCAGCTGGTGAGGACGGGCAACGCCCTTTTGAAAGCGGAGATGGCGGCGGCGGCGGCGACGGGTCACGGGGCCCGGCCGGCCCCGCCCGAGGTGACGGACAACAAGAACGGCACCTACGAGGTGGCCTACGCGCTGGGCGGCGAGGGCGAGTACGCCCTGACGCTCAGCCTCTACGGGGAGCCGCTGCAAGGGAGCCCCTTCCGCCTGCGCGCGCTCAAGCCCCGCCAGCCGCCGGCCCCGGCCGAGGGCGACGTCAAGCGCCGCGTGGGGTCGCCCGCCGGCGGACACGTGCGGCAGAAGGCCGTCCGCCGGCCCTGCGGAATGCACGCCGCCGCCGCCGCCGCCACCGCCAAGAAGAAGGAGAACCCCATCGAAGACGAGCTCATCTACAGAGTGGGTGAGTGATTCTGCCGGCCGGGAGAATGTGTCAGAGCGAAAAGGTCGGCCGTCCACTCCCGTTTTGTCTTTTTCAGGATCCCGGGGCCGAGAGCGCGGCGAGTTCACTAACCTTCAGGGAATTTCGGCGTCGGGGAACGGCCGGCTGGTGCTGGCCGACAGTAACAATCAATGCATACAGGTTTGTTCCCAATTTTTCTTCCCATTGGTGGTTGAAATGACCTTATCCGTCAGTACTGGCCATGTGATTTTTAGCCACTGCGGCTTTCCTCACAAAGGCGTGCCTCCTTTTAGGTTTTCTCCAACGACGGGCAGTTCAAGATGCGCTTTGGCGTCCGGGGCCGCTCGCCCGGTCAACTGCAGCGGCCCACCGGCGTGGGCGTGGACCCCGGCGGCGACATCGTGGTGGCGGATTACGACAACCGCTGGGTCAGCATCTTCACTTCGGACGGAAAGTTCAAGGTCGGGCCCGTCCGTACCTTGGAAAAGGTGGATTAGCGACCTAAGGCTGCGCCGTCGTCCTTGTCGCCGGGCAGAACAAGATCGGATCGGGGCGTCTGATGGGTCCCAAGGGCGTGGCCGTGGACAAGAACGGCCACATCATCGCCGTGGACAACAAGGCGTGCTGCGTGTTCATCTTCCAGGCCAACGGGAAGCTGCTCACCAAGTTCGGAGGACGCGGAGTCACCGACCGACAATTTGCAGGTCAGCAAAAAGAAAATAAGAAAAATCCCGTTCAAAATGAACAATGACTCGG
Source organism: Stigmatopora nigra (assembly GCF_051989575.1). NCBI lineage: Eukaryota > Metazoa > Chordata > Actinopteri > Syngnathiformes > Syngnathidae > Stigmatopora > Stigmatopora nigra. The sequence goes on from NC_135526.1 coordinate 681,328, forward strand.
CTTTAGAAAAATCTTGTGCTCATGTGCTACTTTGCTGCCCTTTTTTTTTTTCAAAATCTCATACTCTTTCTTTCCATGTTTTGTGTTGTGCGCCATTCTTGTCGTCTTTTTGTTTTCCGAACTCAGACAAACTTCTTCCCAGCGTAAATAAGTCGGGCTCGGTCTTCAGTAAGTAACGTTTGTTTGAAAGGTCACGGTTCGTAGTTAGTAGCCGTCACGTCCCGATTGAGCCGCAAACTAACTGCCGCTTCTCTCCTCCTGACTTGACTCGACTTTTTGGTTTGTTTCAGGTCCGCATTTCGTGGCCGTCAACAACAAGAACGAGATCATCGTGAGCGACTTCCACAACCACTCGGTCAAGGTGTACAGCGCCGACGGGCAGTTCCTCTTCAAATTTGGCTCTCACGGCCAAGGCAACGGACAATTCAACGCGCCCACCGGCGTGGCCGTGGACGCCAACGGCAACATCATCGTGGCCGACTGGGGGAACAGCAGGATACAGGTCCAAAAAAATCTCTTCATTGGCCTTTCCCATTGAAAATGCTAGCTGGTGTTTTGTGAGCACACTAGTTTCATCCAGTTTGAAGCAATGGTGCGCTGTGCAGGTTTTCGACGGCACGGGATCCTTCCTGTCCTACATCAACACGTCGGGTGACCCGCTGTACGGCCCGCAAGGTCTGGCCCTCACGTCGGACGGACACGTGGCCGTGGCGGACTCGGGGAACCACTGCTTCAAGGTCTACCGTTACCTTCAGTAGGAAGCCCGGACCCCCAAACGTACGTTGACATGGCAACGACAAAAATTATCATCATCAGCAGCAGCACAGGTAAAAGACTTGGTTTTTTAATGGAAAATGTTGGTACAATAGTCTTTTTTCGGAAAGAAAAAATGCAAGACGATCATGTTTCCGTCCAAAGTAAAGGCCCCAAAAATATCCAGTGTTCCCAAATTAGAAATATTTTGCTCATTTGATCAAGCCAAAACCTGTCTATCCGTTAAGAGTAATATATGTATTTGATATTTATTGTTTTGGTGCTTGTGTGTGTGTGTAATTGACTGAATATAGCAGCTGACACCAAAACATGAAGAATAAAGTTTCATTGTAAATATTACCATTTGCATGACATCACTTTTTTTAAATGACCCCCCATCGTATAATATGCTAATGATTAAAAGGCAAAAAATCAAAGTACGACATACGTTTTGTCACGTTTAAATGATTTCAAATAATAATAATAATCATCATCATTGTGATTAGGACATGAAAAAAAAAATGCAAATGTTGTTTTCAGTAGTAGTGGCAAATGCGCAGACGGCTGCCCGGGTCGTTCTTACCCGGGCTGAACAACGGGTAGACGGGCTGGTGGAAGCAGGTGTTGAAGACGTAGAGCAGCTTCATGGTCACGGCGTCGTAGAAGCTCAGCAGGCCGCGGTCGTAATCCAGGTACACGCCCACCCTCGGCGAGTTCCAGTAGTCGGCCACCAGCACGCGCCCGTCCGTGCCGTTGGCGTACAGGCGGTCCTGCAGGCACAGGCTCCAGTAGCCGGCCGCCGGCGCCAGGCTGATGAAGCCCTTGCGCTTGCTGCCCTGCGTGGTGACGCCCAGGTACCACACGCCCTTGTCGCGCACGTCCACCTCCCAGTAGTGCTGCCCGCCGCAGTACTGCGCCGTGGCCAGCACGCCGCAGAAGCGGGTGAAGCGGGCCGGCGGCTCCAGCTCGGGTTGGTTGCGCGAGCGCACCTCCTCCACCTTGGTGTCGTAGTCCGAGATCAGCAGGTTGGGGTGCGCCGTGTCCGGGTCCAGCGTCAGGTTCTGCGGCACTGAGGGGAGGAGAACGGGCTGTAGCTTTCAGTGACGTTATCGTTTAATGTTTGCTTTTTGAATACATTTGAGATAATAAAGTTTGAATTCTTCAGTAAAGATTGAGGTGAGTTAATTATAATGTACGTCTTTGCGTCTGTACATTTAAGCTGCGAAAAGCACTATCTTTACATCAATTTAATCATAAAACCTGTTTGCCTGGGGCCAACTGAGGGGATATTCTGACATACGTCTACTCCTCAAAGCGACAGAGACCGGGGCCAACTGAGGGGATATTCTGACATGCGTCGTCTCCTAAAAGCGACAGAGACCGGGGCCAACTGAGGGGATATTCCGACATACGTCTACTCCTCAAAGCGACAGAGACCGGGGCCAACTGAGGGGATATTCCGACATACGTCGTCTCCTAAAAGCGACAGAGACCGGGGCCAACTGAGGGGATATTCCGACATACGTCGTCTCTTAAAAGCGACAGAGACCGGGGCCAACTGAGGGGATATTCCGACATACGTCTACTCCTCGAAGCGACATAGACCGGGGCCAACTGAGGGGATATTCCGACATACGTCTACTCTTCGAAGCGACAGAGACCGGGGCCAACTGAGGGGATATTCCGACATACGTCTACTCCTCGAAGCGACAGGTACCGGGGCCAACTGAAGGGATATTCCGACATACGTCTACTCCTCGAAGCGACAGATACCGGGGCCAACTGAAGGGATATTCCGACATACGTCTACTCCTCAAAGCGACAGAGACCGGGGCCAACTGAGGGGATATTCCGACATACGTCTACTCCTCGAAGCGACAGGTACCGGGGCCAACTGAAGGGATATTCCGACATACGTCTACTCCTCGAAGCGACAGATACCGGGGCCAACTGGGGGGATATTCCGACATACGTCACCTCGTCCAAGCGACAGACGCCGGGGCCAACTGAAGGGATATTCCGACATACGTCTACTCCTCGAAGCGACAGATACCGGGGCCAACTGAAGGGATATTCCGACATACGTCTACTCCTCGAAGCGACAGATGCCGGGGCCAACTGAGGGGATATTCCGACATACGTCACCTCGTCCAAGCGACAGACGCCGGGGCCAACTAGGGGGATATTCCGACTTACGTCGCCTCCTTCAAGCGACAGAGAATGGGACCACTTAGGGGGGTCCCCGACACCCGTCGCCCCCATTTAAGCGACACAGACTGCGGCCAACTGGGGGGGGTCCCAACACCCGTCGCCTACCCCGAGCGACAGAGACTGGGGCCAATTGGGGGGGAGGGGGGAGGTCCGACCCCCGTCGCCCCCCCTTAAGCGACAGAGACTGGGGCCAACTGAACGGGGGGGGGGTCCCCGACACCCCACACTGGATGGGGGGGGGGGGTGTCGCCCGCGCCCTTAAGCGACAGAGACTGGGGCCAAATGGGGGGGTTCTCGACTCCCATCGCCCGCCCCCCCTTAAGCGACAGAGACTGGGCCAACTGGGGGGTCCCCGACACCCGTCGCCCCTCCTTAAGCGACAGAGACTGGGGCCATCTGGGTGGGGGGTGATGGGTGTCACCCACCCCCCCTTAAACGACAGACTGGGGGAGGTTCCCCGTTGCCCCCCCTTAAGCGACAGAGACTGGGGCCAACTGGGGGGGAGGTTCTCGACACCCATCGCCCGCCCCCCCTTAAGCGACAGAGACTGGGGCCAACTGGGGGGGGCCCTGACACCCGTTCCCCCCTTAAGCGACAGAGACTGGGGCCAACTGGGTGGGGGGGGATGGGTGTCGCCCACCCCCCTTAAACGACAGTGACGGGGGGGGTTTCCCGTTGCCCCCCTTAAGCGACAGAGAATGGGGCCAACTGGGGGGTCCTCGACACCCGTCGCCCCCCCCCATTAAGCGACAGAGACTAGGGCCAACTGGATGGGGGGGGGCAATAGGTGTCGCCCGCCCCCCCTTAAGTGACAGAGACTGGGGCCAACTGGGGGGGGGGGGGGGCACGACACCCATCGCCCCCCCCCTTAAGCGACAGAGACTAGGGCCAACTGGATGGGGGGGGGGCAATAGGTGTCGCCCGCCCCCCCTTAAGTGACAGAGACTGGGGCCAACTGGGGGGGGGGGCACGACACCCATCGCCCCCCCCCCCCTTAAGCGACAGAGACTGGGGCCAACTGGGGGTGTCCCCGACATTAGTCACCCCCCCCCCCCTTAAGCGACAGACTGGGAGGGTTCCCCGCTGCCCCCCCTTAAGCGACAGAGAATGGGGCCAACTGGGGGGTCCCCGACACCCGTCGCCCCCCCCCCCCCTTAAGCGACAGAGACTGGGGCCAACTGGGGGTTCTCGACACCCATCGCGCCCCCCCCCTAAGCGACAGAGACTGGGGCCAACTGGGGGGGGCGATGGGTGCCGCCCACCCCCCTTAAACGACAGTGACGGGGGGGGTTCCCGTTGCCCCCCTTAAGCGACAGAGAATGGGGCCAACTGGGGGTCCTCGACACCCGTCGCCCCCCCCCCCTTAAGCGACAGAGACTAGGGCCAACTGGATGGGGGGGGCAATAGGTGTCGCCCGCCCCCCCTTAAGTGACAGAGACTGGGGCCAACTGGGGGGGGCCCTGACACCCGTTCCCCCCTTAAGCGACAGAGATTGGGGCCAAATGGGGGTGTCCCCGACATTCGTCACCCCCCCCCCCCTCCTTAAGCGACAGAGACTGGGGTCAACTGGATGGGGGGGCGATGGGTGCCGCCCGCCCCCCCTTAAGCGATAGAGACTGCGGGGTTCCCCGTTGCCCCCCCCCCTTAAGCAACAGAGACAGGGGCCAACTGGGGGGGGGCAATGGGTGTCGCCCGCCTCCCCTTAAGCAACAGAGACTGGGGTCAACTGGGGGGAGGGGTCCTGACACCCGTCAACCCCCCGCTTAAGCGACAGAGACTGGGGGGTCCCCCCCCCCCCTTAAGCGACAGTGACTGGGGGCAAGTGGGGGAAACCGACCCCCCCACCCCCCGTTGAGCGACAGAGACGGGTGTCGCCCGCCCCCCCTTATGTGACAGAGACTGGGGGGTTCCATGTCGCCCCCCATAAGCCACAGAGACTGGGGCCAACTGGGGTGGGGGTCCCGGCACCTCCCCCCCCATTAAACGACAGAGACTGGGGCCAACTGAGGGGGGGGGGGGTCCCGACACCCGTCACTCCACACCCTCTTAAGCGACAGAGACTGGGGCCAATTGGGGGGGGGGCGAGCACCCTTGGCCTCCCCCAAGTAACAGAGACTGGGGCCAACTGGGGGGGTCCCAACACCCGTCACCTACCCCAAGCGACAGAGCCTGGGGCCAACTGGGGGGGGGGGGGGTGGTCCCAACACCCGTCGCCTCCCCCAAGTGACAGAGACTGGGGCCAACTTGGGGGAGTCATGACACCCAAAAGCCAAAGGCGTTCCTGAAGAGTGGCAAGAGGAACTCACTGGTATGCAGCACGTGCATCATCTTCTTCCACATGATGAGCTGAAAGGGCCCCGAGAAGTCGGTGAACTCGGTGGGACTGTCCGCCGGCTCCACCTCGGGCAAGTTCCCATGGACCACCCTGAGAGAAAGAAAAAAAAAAACTTGACATTCCAATCAAAACAAACAAACAAACACAGAGCAGACTTACTCCTCGAAGGTCTTGCACAGGCTCTGAAGCAAGACAGAAAAAGACATTCCGTCAAAGCGCCCATTCAGCGTTTCTTTTTTTGGGGGGGAAAACGATCGGGCGGCCGGCGACCTGAAAGGTGGTGTCTCCGCTGGCGTGCGCGTGGACCTCGGCCACGTGACGTTCCACGACCGCCGCCTCGGCCTTGACGCTGTCCAGTTTGTCGTCCAGCGTGGCCAGGGCCGCCGCCTCCTGGGCGTCCAGGCTGTCCAGCAGAGAGTCTCGCTCGTCCAGCAGGAACTGGACCAAGGCGCCCACGTCCGCCTCCACTTTGTCTTTCAAGCGCTTCTTCTTCATCTGGAAAGAAGCCGACGCCCACTTGAGACCGCCTTTGCCAGAGCCGGCGGTTCCGCGGGGCGCCCCCTACCCTGACGTCGTTTTTGGTGCGCTCGTCGGCGGCGATGACTCTCAGGCACTGAGACCTGAAATGGCTGAGCTTGGTCAGACGCAGCTGCAACTCGGCCTGCCAACACCCAAACGGACGTTCAATTGGAGTGAAGAATTTGAATTAAGGATAGCCACTTGAGATGAAGCGTCTCATTTTCCAGGTTGTCCTGCGACAACCCTTTACCTTCATGTCATGGGCTACCTCCGAGACCGGAGCCACCTGGTGATTTCTGAAAAGAGGACAAGCCGTTCAGAAACCCCCATAGACGGACGGGGGAGGCCCGTCCCGGTTTGCACGAGTGCGGGCGAACCTGTGCACGCGGGACTCCCGACACACCACGCAAATGGCTTCTTGGTCCATCTGGCAGTACAACTTGAGCTCTTCGCCGTGCAGCTCGCACTTGCCGTCCATCTTGAGGGGCTTGGCGGGGGGCGGAACCGAGCTCAGGCGCTCCAGGTTGTCCATCTTGGATACCAGGTTCTGAACCAGATAGTTCTTGGTGAAGGTTCTGGTGTTGAACACCTAACGGGGAGGGACATGCCAGATGAAAATCGCCACTCGCCATCCAACTAACAGTGTTACTCTAGTCCTACTATGAAATACGTAACAAAAAAAGAGGTTAAGCTAATGCGAGCATCTCAAAGTTACTGCTGGGTCAACATCATAGCCGAGCGCATGTTTGGGGTCCATCTGCCTCGTCCGTCTATCACCGTCAATGGCATCCGAGTGAGTGAAAACGCCTGGCAAGCGTCTGCGAGTAATTGTTTGTAAGAGTAAAGGAAACGCATTCCAAAGAAACGGCCGTCTCTGAAGACGCTCGCGCTTAGCGATCGCCTTAGGAAATCACAACAACTTCGAAATCAGCGCAAACCATTGTTTTTATTTGATTGTTTTATCTTTTTTTTTTTTTTTTACCGCACCGATCGGCACTCTGGACACTGGTAGCCGTAGTCGCTGCCATTTTCGTCCCAGTGCATGCTGATGCAGAAGCGGCAGAAATTGTGTCCGCATCTGAGGATGACAGGCTCGGTGTAGAAATCCAGGCAGATGGGGCAGGTTAGTTCCTTCCTCAAGTCGTCGTTAGACGCCGCGGCCGTGGCCATTTTGTCTGTCCTTCGTTTGGGAACCGAGCGACTGAACAACAAGTGCTGGCAGCTAGACTAAGCAAGATTGATAAGGCAGGCCAGGCCAGTCCAGTAACAAAACAAACAGGGCAGCCAGAAATCGAAAGTCGAGTGCGCCGGAGAAGACAGGGGAAACCTCCAACAGCTCAGCCAATCACAAGCAGAGTTTCTATTCACGTGAGTGTTGTCAAGGCCACGGAAATAAAACGAAACCAACAAAAATACTACGGTTATTTATTTTCATATTATGTTTCAAAAGACATTAAAAAGGGTATTTAATACTTGGATTGGTTTTTAAAAATGCCAACGATTAAAAAGGTTAATAGGTAAATGTTAGTGTTTTTGGTTATCGACCGTTTCTTTATTTTTGAAATGTATGACATGTTATTTGGAATAAATTTAATTTGTTTTGCACACTTTAAATTTAAATGATCAATAGTTACGACAATTACTGTTTATTTCTTTTCTGTAATGTACTTTGGGGTGTTTATTCCTTTTTAATGTACTGTAATGTGCTTTGGGGTGTTTATTCCTTTTTAATGTACTGTAATGTACTTTGGGGTGTTTATTCCTTTTTAATGTGTACTGTAATGTGCTTTGGGGAGCCAACAGATCTACGGCTGTCCGCCAAGGGACGCTGTGATGCCAAAGATTGGCTGTGCAATGAGCATTTTACAGGTAGAGTGAGTGGACCAAGTTGCTCACCTGCGACAGTGGAGATGGTCATTTTTTTAACGTTTTCAAGGCTGAAAATATGCAAGAACAAACTTGATCGGATAACTAGAACGACTTTCTTTCCTGGTGCTGATCTCGATCGAGACCGAAAGACTTTCAAAACTTAACGCACAATAGGAAGATTTGCACCAGCAGGATCATCGATGCGTTCGTTGAGAAGGAACGGCGGGCGCATGAACTTCATTAAAATACAAAGGTAAGTCCGTAATGGCGGTTTGTTTTCATCCAATGTTCATTGTGCAATGTGTCAATTGAATGGATTGAATTGAGTGCTTTTATTGTCAATCTATAAGTCTAATGCGATTTAAAGCTTCCCCACAAAGTGCACAAATAACAACAACAAACACACAGATAAATAAGCAACAAATAATAATCATAACTTGTACATAATCGTTAATAAAGACATTTAGGCATGATAATTTTTCATCTTAAAAAGTGGTCGCCTTGTGAGGCTTAAAATAATAACCATTTGTCCCATCTACAGTCTATAGTAGAGTCCATGTAGTAGTGTGTATATACTTTTGATATTTGGCCATGAAAAATGCGCTTTGCGAATGTGTGTGTGTGTGTGTGTGTGTGTGTGTGTGTGTGTGTGTGTGTCACGTTTTGGAGGCGCACACACAGACAAGGAACGCCCGCCCCCTGCAGGCGTCTTGAGTTCTTTTTTTTCAAGTGATGCTTTCCTCAGGCTGCGGTTTCATCTTCTGCGTCGCTTTCAAGTCGGGAAAAAAACAGTGACAGGAGGAAAAGTTTATTGTCTCTCTCTTTCTCTCCTTCCTCAAAATCTGTCACAATTCCCTAAATATTTCTCCCTCTCTCTCTCTTTCTCCACTTTTTCTCATCGTCAGTGTCAACATCAAAACTCTAGATTTTTTTGTGTGTGGTATTTTTAAGATGTAAGTGGGCCAGGCGGTGAGAAGGTTTATCCTATTTGTTACAATGTCAGTTTTCACTCCATTGTGAAAATATTCACCATATTACTACGGCCACTGAAAATGAACCAAAATAATAGTGCTGTACTGATTTTGGTCACGTCCCAGGTCTGATCTTGCTCTAAATTGCAGGATTGCATCTCATTTTCTTCAAAAATGGAAGTCATTTTCAAAGGAGAAACTTTGACTTATCTGTATTTCCAACAATGACATGAGGGCCTTTTCATTGATTGTGAATTTGTGTATGGATTTCCACCATGAACATTTGAATTGGTCTTGGGATACTAACTCCATGCACCCAAAAAGTTTGCCACCTCAACTTTCGACACCCACCCCCCCCTTCCCCCTCTGGGAGCACTTTGGAGTCCAAGTTAAAACGTCAACGTTCAACTTTAACAACGAGCCTGGCGCGCCCTCTGTGTTTTTTCTTCTCTCCAGAGTGCAATGTTTGGATATTTTCTTTGGACCACGTCTTTCTTCATCATCCCTCGCGGCGTCCCCCGTGACTTCATTACTGGTCGGCCCGCCAAGATTGGCCCACGCGTCTTTGTCGCGTCAGACCGAGTGGCGACAGTCCTGAGGGCCGTGGCGGTTCGGTCGGCCCGACGGTTCGCGGCTTCCGTGCCGCGTTGCTTTCAATTAGCGGGGAGATCTCGGAGGAGAAAAAGCCACTCGTTTGCCTCTACTTTTTATCCGTGTTTGAGACGGGCCCACAAGTCGTAAAGACGGAGAGAAGAGAAAGAATCCACCGGGGCGCCTTTTAACGAGAAGCCTCGTCGTAAGACTCCCAATCGGAAGAAAAGCACAGAAATGCGTTGAAAGGACAAAAGGAGCTTTTTTTAGACTGCCCAGCTTTTATTCTGAAGGTTGAACTTTGTTCCCCGACGTTGCGCTAATGTGACGCTTGTGCACTTTTTTTGTTTGTTTTGTTTTAGCTTTGTGATTGCTTTGTTCCAAAAGCACTTTCCAGGGCAGCCATAACAGGTTCCCACAGAAGGACACGGAGAGTCTTCGCCCGGTCCTAGTTGCCGTCGTTGAGGATCCGTATCCGCGGTCTGGCCCGGGTCGAACCGGACCGCCTTCTGGAAATTTCCCCGTTAGCCCCGCCCCTTCTTGCCGCTTCCGTCCTCAGTGGCGTCGCCTGGCGAGATAAAGCAAAATAAGCGACAGCGCGGTGACGTTAACGGCCTGAGCGCTATCTATTGCCCACCTAGCAAAGAGGTCTTCCCCAAGAAGCCCCTCCTTCTCGGCACCACCTTCACCGAGGCTCCGCCTCTCAGGTCCTTCTCCAACGAGACTCTGCACCGGTGGTCTCGGAATGTTTTGCCCGCTAGCAAAAAAACAAACAAACTTCTGCTGCGCTTATCTTGAACTTTTCTTGTCTTGCGATATTTTCCCTCTTTACCCACAATGCAACCCTTCAGACAGGTCAAGTGGAAGTCGATGTTATACATAATAGAAGCATGCTCCTGACACGCACATGGCATACATTATTCAGCAGGTTAGCGTGTCAAAAATGTATGACTTGACTCTGGCTCACTGTTTTATTGACCTCATTTTATAGCGCATTTACAGTATGTCCATTCCTTCAGTATTTATTGGGCCGGAGTAAGATTGCAAGATGGTTCTCTTTTTGACCTTTCAAATGGGTTCGAAAAAGCAGATTTTTCAACTCCATTTAATTCCAGTCAATCCTGCTTTCACGCAACGTTGCTTTTATTTTGAAAAAAGGCACAGACGTGGCATCTGCAGTGAGCTAGAAAATTCTTCAGGGGTCGTTGCCTAGCCGCGGGGTGTGCCAGAGCACCCCCAGGGAACCCAAAAAGTAGCATGGCGCCCGGCCCGCCTCCCCCAGGCACCGAGCGGATTGAATGTTAACTTCCTTTTTGGCGCACCTCTAGTGTGGCTTTCGGGCGCCGCCACTTTTTGCTGGTTGAGCGCACGTGCCGACGCCTGCGGCCGTTAAGGAGTCTTATCTTGCACATCTTTTGTTGGGGTGGCAGTGTGTGTGTGTGGGGGGGGCGCTTCTTTCCCTTTGATAGAAGTCATATCCATCGGAACAATGAGTTAATACACCTTGTTTTTTCATAGCAGGGACAGAAGGAGCTATGTATGCAAATCAGCCTCGGTGATGACATAAATTAGAGATGCAGGGAAATATAAATGATTGCTGCAGATGTACCAGCGTCTTTTTGGCGCGCTTCTCTCTCTGTGTGTGTGTGTGTGTGTGGATCATTATTTTGTCAACAGGACAATAAAAGAGAAATATTCACTACCCAGATGACGAGGGCTGAGTGAGTGAGTTCTCGTATTTCCTTATCAAGACACAGAACTAGATTTTAGACAAGGGGATTTTTCCACTATGCATACTTATTCCACAATGTGTAGCTTTTCATGAAGAGGAAACTTTCCGCAATACTATGTGTCCTGCGAGTACAATCAGTGGATAGGCGTCAGCTGCTTGTTTCAGCCCGACCCCCGCTGCTTCAAGGTGGTCAGCTCGGTCGGTCGCTGCTGGACGGCTTGAGCCAAAAGCTCCCCCCTCCACCCAGGTTGGCCCAACCCCCGTCCATTCAACTTTTTCACCTATGTATGTGCCTTTGCCATCCCTGCCTGGTATAAACTGTCAAAAGCCAGTTCAAAACTTTTTTTTTTTTTACCTATTTTGAACATGGGCCATCAAAGTGCAAACCATTTTGACTCATTTAAGAGCACCTTTTTATGAATGATATTTCACCCATTTCATGATACTATATTGATGACAACAAAGGCTTTTAATTTGATATAAAGAAAGTGAAGAATCTGACATATTTTACTCATTCTTTTTAGTATAGCTGTTTCATTTTGATATCACATTTGACTCATTCTTCTTAGTATGGCTGTTTCATTTTGATATCACATTTTACTCATTCTTTTGTGGCGGTCTTGTTTTAGTATCGCCACTGAAGAGTTGGGCTCTTGTTCCCAACTCAATTACAATATGAACAGAAGGATGGGTCCGAGACTCCTCGACTACAATGTTAACAAAAGGCTCTTCCTGAGATTCTTATTTCAAGGTGGGATTCACACTGATAAGAGACCAGATGGAGGACTTCAAAGGGCAGAGGAACAAAGAGCAGGGCAGTGGGTCGGGACTTTATAGGACCAGCGGAGACAGAGGTCTGGATGATGTGGATTCAAGGCTGGAAGATGTGGAGCCCAAAGAAACCCACCCCTCACAGCAGCCCTGGACCAGCCCACATCTCATTATTAATCAGCGAATGAATATGCATTTTTGTTGGACTATAACTGGGCAAACGCGGGTTTGGACAATGTCTTTTCCATCCTCCGCTTTAGGACATCAACACTCAGCGGGCTTATTCTATGGGAGGGAGACCCGGAGCTCTGTATGAATCAATATGAATGGAATAAACCATCTGTGGATAAACTCGCACAACCCTGGTTTGTCTCCTCCGATGCTGAACACGCTCCATTGTTAGACTGGAGACTACAGAGTTAAGGAATTGGAGTCAGGTGAAATAGTTTAGTCTAACAGTTTTGGTGACCCAGTCCGTGAGTCGGTTGCGTAGACAGTTTAGGGGTTAAGGCCGATAACTCCGTCCGTGAACCAGGGAGGAAACTGCGTAGACATATGGGTTAAGGCCAGCCGCGGACTCTAAAACACGTCGGCGAACGTGGAGTCGCGGTTATCGAAGCACGTCGGCGAACGTGAGAATAAGGAAAAGTTAACCACGTCGGCGAACGTGAGGGCACGCCGGCGAGCGTGAGAATAAGGAAAAGTTAACCACGTCGGCGAACGTGAGGGCACGCCGGCGAGCGTGAGAATAAGGAAAAGTTAACCACGTCGGCGAACGTGAGGGCACGCCGGCGAGCGTGAGACCTTTCTCTTGGGACTTCTCCAACAGGCGCCTGATCAACTGAAAGGTAAGCAGAATACCTATTACTGAAACGTTAAAATTCTGCTATTGGATTTTTAAATTATGGAGAAGATGCCATAGAAAGGGGGTTTGGGAATAGGAGATTTCGAAAAGGTTGTAATATACCTAGAGTCGGAATTGATGACGATCCCAGGACGGTCGTTTTGAAATAGAGAAAACGTCGTATGAAAAGTTAAACACGTCGGCGAACGTGAGAATAAGGAAAAGTTAAACACGTCGGCGAACGTGAGAATAAGGAAACAAAGGAACAAGAGATTCCGGAAAGAGTTGTATGCAGGAGTTATTTTAAAGTCTTCAGCAGGGAAACAACTGGGGCCACAGATGTTTGATTCCTAGAATTGATTCAAAAAAAAAAAAAAAAAAAAAAAAAAAAAAAAAAAAAGTAACAATAGTAATATTTCTAATTCCTAGAATTGAACATACTAAAATTCTAAATTTATCCGGAGACTTGATCTAGATTGAATTGGTGAAAATGGAAGGATGTGAGAGTGCGGGAGAATGTGGAGAATGGAATGAATTGACAATTTTGTAAATGGTGAAAATGGAAGGATGTGAGAGTGCGGGAGAATGTGGAGAATGGAATGAATTGACAATTTTGTAAATGGTGAAAATGGAAGGATGTGAGAATGCGGGAGAATGTGGAGAATGGAATGAATTGACAATTTTTGTATGCAGATGTGGAAGCACAGGTTCTGAGTGGTGTTCAAGTTAAAAAACAACCCAAAAATAAGACGCGAGTTGGTGAAACAATTTTGTACTTTAAAAGGAAATGTACATATTGTAGGTCAAAAGCATGAATGGAATATGAATAACTTGTCCATTGCTTTGCAGAAAGTAGAGCGTGAAGTCACAGCTAAGGAGGTGAAGGCGGGGGCCGATAAAGCACCCCACAGTGGGGCCATAGAGAGAGAGCCCCCACCAGCCCAAGGCCCCCACCCCCTGCACAAAGCGGGGAGGGGTGGGGGACTGAGAAAGACAGGCAGAGAAAGTTAACAGAGAGAAAGATAGAGACAGAGATGTAGAGAGAGAGAGACAGAGATGTAGAGAGAGAGACAGATAGTTGATAATGTTATGATATATTAGTGACAAATTATGGGTCCTTTATTAAACACTGAAATTTATATAAGGAAATTCTTAGTGAAAGGTTATTTTTCCTCAATTTTAATTATGGTAATAGTGAGCCCAGAAAATGGCTCTTATTTTAAATATAACCGCCTTCTTGGAGCGGATAGGAATTCAATAGGGATTCCGCTAGTGCAATTTAGCTATCCTCATAGCTAATTTAGCAATATGAGAGTGATTTGTGATTCAGATTTAAGTATTAAGAATCATCCAAATTATTAAATGAAGACAAAGCAGAAATGGCATTGATCCAAATTATTAATGATATCAAACGAGAAGTTTACAATGCAGAAATGGCATTGATCCAATTTATTAGGTAAAGTTTAGATAAAAGTTGAGATAAAATAATTAATTTAGGATAAGCATGATTTCTATAGGATGGAATAAGATGAATCATGTTTAGTGCACGAAATATAATTCATTGTTTTTCCATCACTAGATGAAATATGCTTTAGTGTGAGTCATATTAATGACTATTAACCTAGTTCTTTTGAGATCGATTAGTGCTGATAGGACAGCAAAAGGTGGTTAGCTGCCAATAAGCCCTTTTCAGGGATGGCGCTCTCCACTAGTGAAAAAATTACAGACCACTGATGTCTGTGAGCGTGAATGGTTGTTTGTCTTTTTGTGTTTTTGATTGGCCGACCACCAAGATATAATCAATCCCTTAGATATCAAGGTGGAAAAGGATTTAGCAAATTGGAATCACTATCTGAAACCGCCAATAAGCCCTTTTCAGGGATGGCAGCGAAGGATTGGAAATTTGAAATCAATTTCTGAAATCGCCAATAAGCCTTTTTGGATGGCGATGAAAAATCCAGGAAAATTGTTTAGTCCAAAGAAATTTTTTGATGATAATGCATTGGACTGGAGGAACAAATCTGCAATGCGAAATTTTGAAGCACTGAGAAAAACAAAAACAGTGCATCATATGACATTCCAAAGTACCATTGATTTATAGGGATAATGGCATCCAAATTGTGTTAATGGATTAATTGACTGAATTGACAAAGTGTTTCATATTTTGTTACCATACCAAACGCCATTATTCACTACACGATTGGAGCTGAATGATGAGTCTAATCTGGCTATCTGTATAAAAGAAAAACTTTAAAGAAACGCACTAATTTTGAGTTAGCAGAAGAAGACTGTGTTTTTCAACAGGAAACATGGAGAAGACGCACGAGCAACCCAAAATGAGAACGTCCGTACAACTCTTGCTGACCAAACAGCAGACATGAAAATAGCTGAAAGGAGGATGCAGATACATCTTTGCACTGTAAGGAGGTTCTCTCAGTTGAAACGTTTGAGGAGACAGGTAAGATAAGCTTATTGACGCGATCAGACGTAATGGAAAGCATCCAATATTGATTGGAAAGATTATTGCTCGAGGAGCAATGCCATAAACCATAAGGAACTTTTATATTGGTTTTATTGTCTCCATAAAAAGTGAAAGCGTTTCAATTGAGAACAAACCTTCTTACAGATTTTTAAAGTAAACAATTAGAGAGAAAAAGAGATTACAATGGATAGATATGTAACTAAATTTTAATTTTATGCCAGGCTATTGGAAAATGTTGATCAAGAAAGTTTTAAAGGAGATGATTGGCAAACTCCAAAGACAATGGAATGTTACATTTGATAAAAAAGACTACTAGTTTGGGATATTTTGAATTTCAAATAATTGAGTTTAATATGCAACGCAATACACATTGTTAATTGAATTGGGACTTGATTAGTATGTGATTTATAAGTAATGAATTTTAATTGCCCTAAAGGAAAATTATGCTAGAAAATATTAACCCTGATAAACAGGGGGTGGTTACAGTTTAGTGGGTTCAATTCTTTTCAGAATGAAAAATGTTTACATTTGTTTCTGGATATTAATTGATGTGAATGTAACTGTTGCAGAGACCGGGAAAGCTGTTTTCCTGAGGAGAAAGCAGCCTGGTTCGCTTTTTGTATTTTCCCTATTTTTAGCACGATTAGTTAATTGGTGTAATTGCAGGAAAGGAAAAATCAGATATAGTTTTTGATCTAAACAAGAAAGCAGCGATCACAATAGAATAACAGCTAGTATATCCACTTTTGACTGATAAAGCATTCAGATTTTCACAAACAAAGTGATGGAATAAGTAAGATTGTTGTGATTTTTGTTCATTTGAGAATTAAGCCCAACCAAGTGGCCGTATGCAGGTGTTGAGCATGCGCTAAAGATGACAGCAGCTAAAGCAGCAGCGCAAACACTTACTGCACAGTATTCACAACAACAAAAACTGAGTCAAAACAGTATTAATTGATATGCAAAACATTGCATCACATAAGGTAAAAATGCATCTATACAGAAAGAACACAGAACAGTCTGCAGGAGACCTGTACACAGCTAAAGGCCGAGCGTGCCTCCAAAATTGAGCCATGGATTGAACCATGTCTCAACAGGGGGGATGATGGACATGGTACAGTGTGTTCCATGTCCCAGAGGTCTAAATACCTACTTTTACACTTTTGTAGAATCTGTTAAATTTGTTGCATCTGTTTGATTTGTTGCAGTCATGGTGTGCAAGGTAACCTCAGGCCCAAACGAGGACAACGTCCAAAAGAGTATGGGACTGGTAGAGCAAACAAACGTTCATGGAAGACCATTTCAACATCCTTTATGGAAGGTGAAACATGACAAAAGGCTAAGGGCAAGGCAGACCTAATCACAGAATGGAGGGTAACATGTTTGGAGAAACTTGTCCAAAGAACGGGCAAGCTGCCGTGATCCCTTTTTGTCTACTTTGCAGGAGGTGGTGAAGCCAGGTGACTGGATGCTGATCCCAGTCATAAAAAGGAAGTCCTGGTTCTCTCCACGAGGGGAAGACCCATTCGTGGCCCAACTCACCAACCTCCACTGCTGCAAAGATGGCTGAAATGTCAAAGTGCTTTCACCAATGCCAGGTCAAGGTAGTTCGAGACACAGGTGACTCTGAGTAGACTGGAAGTTGGACGGTATCAAAACCCTTGTCCGTAAAAACTCATCAGTCTACTCATCTGCCACGAGCACCCCTCACTTAACTTTGAGCTTCCATAGACTTTGCACCTCTGCACATTGGCCACAGTGAAAGCTGTTGCCACTCACATCACAGTGACTGCACTGTCAGTGACTGCCTGGGCGTGTCTGAACGCCCCACCCACAGAGACTCGAGTTGGAATACAAGATGGTGACATACTCCTATCACAGAGGAGAGTAAATTGGTATGAGAAGAACAAACTGGTGAACTACTATGAAAAAGATCTGTGGTATCCTGACATCCTGAATTCACTGGGTCTAGACGTCACACTTAAATCTGCAGTTAGGCAGATGAGATGCATTCTAGTTATTCGATTGATCGGGTAAAAACATCGAGGTCTTGCATCGCCAAAAGAGAGCACCACACACCTGGATGGGTAACTCCGATCCCACCTATATTGACGCCATAGGCGTCCCCCGTGGCGTTCCTAATGAGTATAAACTTGCTAATCAGGTTTCAGCGGGATTCAAAAGTATTCTAATTTGGGTAACTCACAACAAAAATGTTGATCGCATCAATTATATTCATTACAATGTCCAGCGACTTGCCAATTACACGGTTGAGTCGTTAGAGGCGGTACGTGACCAGCTAGCGGCAACATCCCTCATGGCCTTCCAAAATCGTATAGCATTAGACATGTTATTGGCTGAGAAGGGTGGTGTGTGTGCTATCTTTGGTGATGCCTGTTGTACTTTCATTCCTAATAACACTGCTCCAAATGGACGTCTCACCAAAGCTTTAGAAGGCCTCCGAATCCTGACTAATAAGATGGCCGATCAGTCAGGTGTGGACACCTCAATCTGGGACCAATGGATGGATTATTTTGGTGCCTGGAAAGGTTTGATAGGCAACATCCTCATATCTGCTGGAGTGCTCATTACTCTGCTTATTCTCTGTAGCTGTTGTATCTTCCCCTTAGCTCGTACTCTAGTCACTCGACTGATCGATAAAGCAGTGGGACCAGGCCCTAGAGGTCAGTATGTCCAGTTGCGCCAAACTGACCCCTCTGGACCCCTGCTGGGCACATGTTCATGGATATACTAATGTAGTGCTTCTTTGTTTTTATACTAATATAGTTTTACATTTCATTTGACACTAACCTGTGTGGTGTTGTTGATGTGGTCTCTTTTAGGAGACCAAGAGAGGGAATGAAGAATCTGACATATTTTACTCATTCTTTTTAGTATAGCTGTTTCATTTTGATATCACATTTGACTCATTCTTCTTAGTATGGCTGTTTCATTTTGATATCACATTTTACTCATTCTTTTGTGGCGGTCTTGTTTTAGTATCGCCACTGAAGAGTTGGGCTCTTGTTCCCAACTCAATTACAATATGAACAGAAGGATGGGTCCGAGACTCCTCGACTACAATGTTAACAAAAGGCTCTTCCTGAGATTCTTATTTCAAGGTGGGATTCACACTGATAAGAGACCAGATGGAGGACTTCAAAGGGCAGAGGAACAAAGAGCAGGGCAGTGGGTCGGGACTTTATAGGACCAGCGGAGACAGAGGTCTGGATGATGTGGATTCAAGGCTGGAAGATGTGGAGCCCAAAGAAACCCACCCCTCACAGCAGCCCTGGACCAGCCCACATCTCATTATTAATCAGCGAATGAATATGCATTTTTGTTGGACTATAACTGGGCAAACGCGGGTTTGGACAATGTCTTTTCCATCCTCCGCTTTAGGACATCAACACTCAGCGGGCTTATTCTATGGGAGGGAGACCCGGAGCTCTGTATGAATCAATATGAATGGAATAAACCATCTGTGGATAAACTCGCACAACCCTGGTTTGTCTCCTCCGATGCTGAACACGCTCCATTGTTAGACTGGAGACTACAGAGTTAAGGAATTGGAGTCAGGTGAAATAGTTTAGTCTAACAAAAGGCATAGCATCCCAGAAGAGTAGGCTTTCCTTTCAAACTATTCCACAACATGTAGCTTTTCATAAAGTGCAATACTGAGTGTCCTGCGAGTGCAATCAGTGGATCGGCATCTGCTGCTTCTTCTGCCCAACCCCCGTCGCTTCAAGTTTGTCGGTCAGCTCAGTCGGTCAATGCTGGATGGCAAAAATCTACCCCCACCAACCCACCCACACCATCCCAACCCCCATCCATTCAACTTTTTCACCTATGTATGTGCCTTTGTCAGCCCTGCCTGGTATAAACTGTCAAAAGCCAGTTCAAAACTTTTTTTCCTGACCTATTTCAAACATAGGCCATCAAAGTGCAAATTTTGGACCATTTTGACTCATTTAAAACCACCTTTTATGAATGATATTTCACCCATTTCATTCTACACAGCTATGTATGATGACAACAAAGGCTTTTGATTAAATATAAAGGCATAGCGTCCCATAACAGTAGGCTTTCATTTCAAACTATTCCACAAAATGTAGCTTTTCATAAAGTACAATACTAAGTGTCCTGCAAGTGCAATCAGTGGATCGGCATCAGCTGCTTCTTCTGCCCAACCCCCGTGGCTTCAAGTTTGTCAGTCAGCTCATTCGGTCAATGCTTGATGGCAAATAGCTGCCCCCCCCACCCCTCACCCCCACACACCATCCCCTCAAACCGACTCCTGCCACAAGCCAATGTCTTGGCCGCGGGTGATGGGAATGCGTTTGAAAGCGGCGACTCTGCCGGCGACTCTGCCGGCGACTCTGCCGGCGATGTGGCTAATGAGAAAGAGCCGGAAGGCCCCAAAGGAGGCCACAGATTTGTTGGCGTGCTCCTTTGTCATTTCCTCACCTGATTAGTAAAATAAAACCAAGGCTAGACCCAAAACTATCTTAGTATTTTAGAAAAATAGATCATGTGGTCTTTGAACATTGGAGAGCACCATTCATACTTTAATGCGCATCTGTCACTAAAAAAATCGACACTCTCTTCTCTGTTGACATCCCATTTGAATGTGCTGCTCTTTGCTTATAAAAAAACATTTGAATGGCCGGGGGTGCTCTTTACTTACCTTTGTCCTCTGCGCTGAAGTGAAAAACATCCCACGTGGCCTTTTCTCCTCTCCGCAGAACGTAGAACGCGCTCGGCACGTCCATATCGGCTGCAAACAAAAACAGACAAAACTCTCAATGTCTCAATGAAATACAGGCAAGGAATAACACTTTTAACTCTTGACGTTTGCTCTGAATAGCAATAGACGTCCAAATCGTTTTAATCACGCAGGCGACAAAAGTCCCCCAAAGTCACCCTGCTCAACTCCAGTTTTTCCCCTATTCAATTTTTATGGTATTTATACCTCTTTTTAGGACTACTTATTGCTATGTGCACTTGGTGGTGAAGCTTTAAATCTCATTGTATTTGTAGAATGGTAAAAAAGATGGGTCATTGGGTCCATTGAAATGTCAGCCATTGTGTATTTGAAAATGTCCACTCACGGTCGGGCCAAAGTCTCCCGTCCAATACTTTTGTCCCCTTTGGTTGCTGGGCGACGGCAAAGACGTCTGACGGTGAAATATTTCAAAGGTCTCGCGGGAAATGAAAAGCAACACCTTGTCGCTTTCACTTCAGCGAGTGGTCATGACGAGTCCATGCCGTCGCCCCCCTTTTAGATGGCGTGCTTTACTTTTTTCTTGATTCTATGATGG
This sequence comes from Stigmatopora nigra, assembly GCF_051989575.1. Classification (NCBI taxonomy): domain Eukaryota; kingdom Metazoa; phylum Chordata; class Actinopteri; order Syngnathiformes; family Syngnathidae; genus Stigmatopora; species Stigmatopora nigra. The sequence continues at coordinate 701,727 of NC_135526.1, forward strand.
AAGACCAGGTCAAAGAGGATAATCAATAAATATCCAAATGAATAAATACCAATGGAAAGGGGGTCACAAAGGGGGGTCGCAATGTATAAATATGAACTGAAAATGTATATTAAATGGCTTCTTCCTTTGAGGCCATTGGCCACACTTGTAGGTCTCTCCAAGCCTCCAATGGATGACAACCCAGAGACTTTTGAAACGCTCACCTCGGCCCATGCTTGTACTCCTCCTCCACGTTCATGCGCTGGGTGGCGGCCGCGTCTGGCGCCATGTCATCCACGGGCAGCACCCGTATGACAAAGGTCACCCGCTCGGACTCGTTAGGAGGGTCGTTGTCGTCCCGGAGCGTGAAGACCACCTTGTCCGTGATGGCGGTGGCCGGGCCAGGCCCCACGTGTCTGTAGAAGAGATTCCCATCCGTGATGTCTTTCTGCAGCCACTCCCGCACCTCCTTTTCGTAAACCCCCTCTTCCGAGTTGAACCTCCACGAAGACGGGTCCTCCGGGGCGTCCCACTGCCTCAGCAGCGTGGCGCCCACGGCGGAGAAGGGCGGGACCACGGTGAATTTCACCCCGGAGTCCTCCGAGTCCACGTCGGTGGCGCTGAGGGCCAGGGCCGGCACGGGCCACGTCTGACCGTGGAGCACCACCAGGCCGCCGTTGGACTCCACCACGGGCGGCTCGTCGTCCACGGGCACCACCGTGATGGGGAAGAGGAAGTCCACGTGGTGTCTAGCGTCCGACATCCTCAACGCCACGTTGTCGCTGTACGACTCGCCGCCGTCGTGCCGGTAGACCACGGCGCCGGCGGCCAGGTCCGGGGCGGCGAAGCCGTCTCGTGGGGTCCCCCGCACCAGCAGCACGCCGTGGCGCAGCCCGCCCACGACCCTGACGCCGACCGACCCCGGGTCATCTCGGTGGATTATCTCCAGGTTGTCCGTGGTCAGGGGACGGGACTGACCCTCGTAGATCAGCTGACCGGCGTTGCGGGCCAGCGCCGGCACCAGCCTGCTCGTGGGCTTGACCACCACGGCAAAGGCGAAGGGGTCCGAGGCGGCCCCGTCGGGGTCCAGCACTTGAAACTCCAGCTGGAAGATGACGTCGGCGTGGGCGTCCAGCGAGGGCGGCTGGTAGGCGATCTTCAAGTCCCGCAGGTCCCGTTGGTAGAAGGAGGAGATGGGCGAGTTGCGGTCGTCCGTGCTCACCACGTAGCCCTCCTCCAGGGACGGCGCCGACGTGATGTTGAAGAGGAGATCGCCCGGGTCCGACTCGCCGTCCTCCGCCGCCAGCATTTCCGGCGTGAACGCCGTCAAGGCCGACTGGCTGACTTCCATGGTCATCATGGCCAGCAAGCTGGGCCCGGGCGCCGTGTTGTGCCGCCCCCCGGCGATTCGGACCGTCAGGTGAAAGTGTTCCCGCCTCGCCACGTTGCCCCCTCGGTCCCGCAGCTCCGCCACCATGGGGACGGCGTCGCGGTCGGGGAAGGTACCCCGGGCGGTGTGCCGGTAGCGGACCCCCGCCCGCTTCAGCTGGTCGCAATCCATCATCTGGGCCAGCCTCCCGCCGTCCAGCAGCCGCCCGTAGCGCGGCCGATGACCCCCGTGGGCCTGCCGCGTCACCCCGCACTTGTGGCTCTCCCGGTCGTAGGCAAAGTCCAAAATGCTGCCGTCGATGGCGTCGCTGATGCCTCTCGGACGCCCGACGCTGAGCGGCGCGTTCTTGGCCACCAGTTCCAGGGGGGCCGAGACCACCTCCACCTCCAGTGTGAAAGGGACCACCACGCTTTGGCCGCCCGTGTCGTAGCGCAGCTGCAGACGGAGGCGATGGCCCGAGGGAATCTCCGACCCGTAGTGGGTGTACGTGACGTCTCTCGGCCCGAAGTCGCAGGGGAACTTCTCGGGCGAGAGGCGGCCGGGACGCCGCCCCGGGGGCCCGTCGTCCAGAAGCGTCACGGCGCAGCGGTCGCCCGGCCGCGTCTGCAGCACCAGGTCGTTGACCGGGTCCACGAAGGCGGCCCGGCCCAAGGGCACGCGGATTCCGTTGTTGGCCACCAGGATGGCGTCCTCGGAGAGCCAGGGGTTCGGCGCCGGGCGTCCGGAGAGCGCCTCCGGCGGGACCTGAGCCGCCCACAGCCACAAGATGCAAAGCCGGCGCAGCATGTCCGTGGCGGAGAGAGAGAGAGAGAGAGAGAGAGACAAGTACAGCCTGGTGCGTGCCGTCGAGGTGCGTCCGGGCCCGGCTGGCTGGCGCGCCGCCACTCTCGGCAACGGCGGCGCCACGCGCTACTTTTAACTTGAGTTACTCCAGGGTGGGGGTGTGACAAGCGGGTAGGCGTTCCCGGCCTGCCCATTGTTCGGGTGGAAAATGGGAAGTTCAAAGACGAGCAAATGCTACTGCATCATTTATTATTAAGCTTCAACGTGATTTAGAGTGTTGTAGAGTACAGTCACCACTGGGTGACTCAATCAGGACATTTGAGGAAATCATCCAAGAGCTCAACATCAAGAGGACAAAAGACAATATGGTGATATTCAATCTAAAAAAAGCAGAACGTGCAAAAAGACATTATTTCATAACTAAATCATATAACATGACTCAATGTAGTGTTTTGAATGAAATTTTAGTAGATATACTACATGTAATTCCAATGTATTGTATCTACACCAGGGGCAGAAGGTACTTCAGTGACGACAGTGCGGCCCAACCTGTGCACCGAACTCAAGGGGGCCGGCTTACAAATGTAAGGTGAAATCATTGCATTTTTCTCTTATAACATTTTCCGGTCAGAAATGGAATTTGTCTACGTGCGGCAAATGATGATTCGCCCTCCTCTGGGCACAAATGACATTACACCTTTAATACTTCAATGATTTGAATTGTTTACAAAAAGTGGACATACCAGATATGACATCTGACACTCATTTGAAGATTTAAAAAGATAACTGGCACAAAGTCAACATGGAGTTTTTTTTTCTTTCTTCAGATAAACTGGATGTGCTTTTCTTCCTGGTCCACCCTCTTACATAGACTACATTCACATACCATCAAACAATTGTGTTTTGAGCATTTTTATTCCAACAAAACCAGAAATGTCCCACAATCGCCACAAAATAGATTGGACGTCTACACCGTCGAAGGCATCCACTTAAGGTCAGAGCGGCTGTTCCAAATGCCAATGTCCCCCCCCATAGGGACAATGAAAGCAAGAATGAGGTCTAACAAGACCTGCTCTGGCGATGGCGACAGAGCGGCCGGCCCATCTGTCCATCCGTCAGTCCATCTCTCCTGCCATTGGCTAGTCGCTCTTGATGGCCGGCCGCAACTTCCAAGCTCCCGTCAGGTAGCGAAGTCGGATGAAGACCAGGTCCCGACCCATCTGGAGCCAGCTCCAGAACGGAACCAGCTTGGAACCTAAAGAGGAAGAGGACATTTCAACTAGTCTGATCCCACTGTCGCCGTTCGTCCCCCCCCCCCCAACCCACCTTCGATCTCCGTCCAGTTGACGGCCACTTCGGCCACGGGGATGTCCAAGGACTGCGCCATGTACAGGAGCTCCACGTCGAAAGCCCTGCGTGAAAAGCGTGGAAAGGTTCCCGGCGGCGCTGCAGCGGCGTTTGGGAAGGTGGCGTGTGCTCACCAGCGTTCCACGTGCAGCGAGGAGAAAATTCGAAGCGCCGCCTCACGGGTGAAAATCTTGAAGCCGCACTGCGTGTCGCGGATGCCGCGCACGCACAAGGACCAAACCAGGAAGTGGAAACCCCACATCAAAAAGTTGCGAAACACCGAGCGCTGACAAGGGAGAACCACAACATCAGAGTTAATAGCTAGCTAGCTAGCCAGCCCGCTAGCTGGCCGTTCAGGTTACCTGTGCCAGCGCGTCCTGCTCCAGGTGAGCTCTGGAACCACACGACACCGCCATGTTGTCCTGGGGGGGGGGGGTACTTTGTCATTTTTCATTCATTCCAACTTTCTCTTTTCTTCCCAGATTCATTTTTGGCAGTTGAAGAGTCGTAAGGATTCTCGGCTAAGGCAAGTAGCGCCACACAAATGAAAGGTTTACCGGTTTTGGACTGAGTTGCCGTAGGCCCTCTTCCACTTTTTCAAGGTCGGCAAACTTGGTGGCTCCGTCGGCGTCCGCCATCAGGATGAGGCGCCCCCTAGAGCTCAGCGCTCCCTGCGCGGGCAGTCAAAAAAAATTGAAAACATGTATGCACCCTCGCCACTTTACGCCGAGACTACTTACCATACGAACCGCGCCGCCTTTCCCCCGGTTCTTCACCAGCGTCAGAACCCGCACTTTATCGGCGCCGTACCTTTCGGTGTAGCGTGACGCTACCTGGTGGTCGGATGGCAAAATTAGCCCTTATATTTCCGGCAAAGCACAAATTAGGCTTTTGAAAAAGCGGACGATAATTGACGTGACCTGCGTGGTTTTGTCTTTACTGCCATCGTCCACCACGATGACCTCGTAGCTGAAGGACGCTCGGCGTTTCTGTCGAGACAACGGTTTTCAGCTTTTGGGAACGGCGACGTGAAATGATGTAGTACTGACCCGTCTGCTCTCCAAATATTCCATGGCCTCGTCTAGCATCACGGGCACTAAAATGACAATTTACACCGGTGGGTGGCCGGCATCGACGGCGGTAAATATCGGGGTACCGTGGTTGGGGAACTTACGGCGGAGCTCCTCGTTGTAGGCCGGGACCACCACGGACAGTTGGACGGATGGGGGGTCGCGCAGACTCGGGAAGAGCTCTTGGGAACCCGTGGCAGTGAGGAAGCGTTTTTCCTGCTGGTGCCGCGTCAGGTTGGCTTCTTGAGCCGTCATGTACGCCACCATGCAAAGCTGTGGGGGATTAAAAACAGCGTCTTCAAATTGCCATTTGCTTAGCATCATTTTGTGTAAGTGACCCAAACAGATGATACAAGAAACATTCACATTCAACAATTCTGGAAAACACTGAAACTAAATTGTATTTGATTGAATACATTTAACGAGTTATACGCATTTTTTTTTTCATTTCATGGTCAGCATCCCTGAGAGCAGTTGCCAATGTCTCTCCATCCTGACGTCTTCCTTCAGGATGACATCCAAATGCATGGATTTTCCCCCCTTCAAACCCAGGTTTGTGCCCCCGTCCAAATAAGTCAGTTAGTCCACTTACCAAAATGACGGCTGCAATGGCTAACAAAGCCAAAGCTTGCAGTGTTTCACAGATGCAGTCCATCTTTGGACTTGGACGTCCGTCCGGCTGTTACCTCTGACGGTGAGCTGGCCAAAGTAGCTCTTTTGTTTTTCTTCAATTTTTTTGTTGGCTTCAACAACACACGAAGATCCTTCTGTCAGAAGAGCATATTTGCTCAAAGTATGCGAATCGTGTACCTTGGTAGTTCATTACTTTTTGCTCGCTTCCAATCACAAGTGAACACAACGCCAACACGGAAGTGCCGCCTTCCGTCTCGACACGTCACGGTTGGGGACGAGACGGATACAGTAAATATCGTGCAACAACAACTAGATGACTTATTCCCGCAGTATGCCGACAACGACCTAGGTCTTTCATTTAGATATATATCCATACAGAATCTACATCGTTGTGATTCTACACTGCCCCTTTGCGGAGAGGAGCACCTTTTATTTTTACCCTCACAAGTTTCCGTAGTTTGATTTGGTACCCGCGTGCTCAAACCAAAACATCATGGCGGCTGGATTCAAGTAAGAAACGACTCTTTTCGAACAAATTCACAGTTATGTATTTATTTCCCGATTGTAGAAACATCATCACAAGTATACAATAATGTATTATTTTGCGGCGTAATGTTCAGGACAGCTGATCCGTTGGAGTATCATCGTAGCTTTCTGGTGCGTGACGTTCAAGCTGTACATTTAAGTATACGTGCTGCATTCCAAAAATCCATATTTCCCCTTTTTTCTTCATTTGTCCAGAAAGAAAATTGTAGACCAGATGGACGCGAACTGTTAGAATTCCGGACCACGACCGTCAACATTGGTGTGTTGTTCTTAGATGCCACTTACTTTGAACCCGTTAAAGGGCTGCCATTGACGGCGGTGGACGTCTAATATATTCAATTGATCATAGTAATTGGGTCAGGGCAGCCACACTAGTGTTACAACTGTTAATATTGTGGCCCACGACACTGAATTTTTTTATGTCGATACATTTCCCCAAGCAGTCACTTATTCATCAAATCTACACGACAACAAATGTTAACAAACACCATTTCAGGTTCCATCGGTACGGCAGATGGCTCCGCTTTGGTGAAGTTGGGCAACACAACGGTCATTTGTGGGGTTAAAGCGGTAAAAAACAACAGCAAATGAAACATAAGTTCTTCTTGAATGACACGAAGCAATCTTCTGATTGACTTTTTCTTGTCCCGTAGGAGTTGGCCAACCCGTCAGTGGAAGAACCTGGGAAAGGTTTCGTAGGTGAGCTGGGAACGTGCACGCCCATCCAGAGGGGGATGGGGAATCCCGCTCGTGTTTTTCATGTCCTCGACACGACACTTTTCAGTGCCCAACGTGGACCTGCCGCCGCTTTGCTCCTCCCAGTTCCGACCCGGCCCGCCCGGGGAGCAAGCCCAGACCGCCAGTCACTTCCTGGCCGACATCATCCAGAGGTACGTTGGATTTCGGGCAACCTCCATATATTTCTCTTATGGTTTCTATTAGAGCTTGGCGATATGACAAACGTTGTTAAAAATTCCAAAACAAGTTGGATAAACTTCACCCAAGAGAAGTTTTAGATTTTCGGCAATGTTTTCAGAACATTCACATAAAATGGGAAACCATCTTGATTTCACCACAATTCTCGTTATGGTTTTATGGCCGAGCTCTTGTTTCTCGACGAGTGATCTCTCTCTCTCCTTTTTGCTCTCAGCTCTGAAATGTTGCAGACGGAGGACTTGTGTATTGAAAGAGGCAAGGTGAGAGAGAGAGACTTTGCATTCCGGGAGGGAATTGAGTCAAGTTCCTCCAAACGCGGCCACGTTGTTCCCGCAGCTGTGCTGGTCGCTCTACTGCGACCTGATTTGTCTGGATTACGACGGCAACATTTTGGACGCGTGCACGCTGGCCCTGCTCGCCGCCCTGAAAAACAGTATGTCTGGCGCGATGGCTCCTTTATCGGCGTGGAGCGCTCTTCACGGTGGTTTCCTCCCTCCCTCCCTCCCTCCCGCGCAGCCACGCTTCCCGCAGTGTCCGTCAACGGCGAGACGGGCGCACCGCAAGTGGACTTGGAGAAACGGCACAAGTTGAAGATCGTCAGGCATCCCGTGGCCGCCTCCTTCTGCCTTTTTGACCAGTCAGTTGAAGTTTTTCTTTCCATGTGCCGACGGCGCGCTCCGACAAACGTGTGGCTCTGCTTTTACGTCTCGCAGATCTATCGTGTTGGCCGACCCGGTGGCGGAAGAGGAGCAAGTGGCTACGGCTCACGTTACCCTGGCAACGGACGAGGGGGGACGGCTTTGCTCCGTGCGCAAACCAGGTCGGTAATGCCTTACTATACTATGTTGTTTTTTTTTTTAGCGTAAAAAGCCTTTCATATACTATGTCTTACTATACTATGTCGTTTTGGGCAGAAAAAGCCTTACTATACATTGTCTTATAGAAAAAAGCTTTATTCCTATTTAATCTTATTTTGCATTTGTGAAAAAACACGACTGTATTTGTAGTAAAGTACGGAAGATTGGTAGTATTTGACAGCTCTGCAGTAGGAAGGCTTTTTTTTTTTTTTTTTATATTTCTGAATATGCTCAATGTATGATCACATGTCATTGAAGGCTTTTGCGTTTTGCCCGCAGGTGGAACGTCTTTGTCTGGCGACAAGCTGCAGGAATTGACCCGCCGAGCCACAGCCCGACAGAAACACATCCACCAACTTATTGACAAAGTCATTAAAAGCATTGGGTAAAAAGAACAACACAAACAGCCCTTTTTTTTTATATATCCAAAAGTTGTATTTTCACTGTCAATATATAATCTTCTTTTTTTTTTAAACAACAATAAAAGAGCTGACAAAGACAGCTTTAAAAAAGAAAGAAAAAATGGTGTCCAGAAATATGTCATCACTCCAAATCCAGCAGTGGCGTCGTACAAAAGTGGCCGGAGAGGTAGACGGCAGACCCCAAATTCAAGCCTTCTTTTGGGGGGTGGGGCCAATTGGCTATGGGGCGGGGCCACTTACTCGCGTCTGGGCAACGTTTCCGTCGGGCGAGCTTTGGGGAGGGGCTGCGGCGTGCTCCTCTTCCTCCTACTTCTTGCTTGGTTGGCGGTAGGCTGCCGGCCCCCCGCCGCTGCCGCCGTTACCTGGGGGGCTGCCGTAGCCATTTGCTGCTGCATTCGGTGCTGCAAGAATTGCAACTGTATGAGAGAAAAAAAAAATCATCATTAAGCTAAAATACTAACATTTTCCAAAAAAGGGCAAGTATCTCCGGATTTAGTTTTCCTTTAAAGAAGTAATCATTGATCAACCATTTTGCCAACAAGAAATTTGACTAAGTCATTCACCCCTTTCCTTGAATAAAAGTTTTGCTTGAGCAATTTGGCTAAGTGTACAAGCCATCGAAAAATTTCACTAAGTCATTCACTCCTTTCCTTAAATAAAAGTTTTGCTTGAGTAATTTGGCTAAGTGTGCGAGCCATCAAAAATTTTTACTAAGTCTTTCACCCGATTCCTTGAATAAAAGTTCTGCTCGAGTAATTTGGCTAAGTGTGCGAGCCATCAAAAATTTTTACTAAGTCTTTCACCCGATTCCTTGAATAAAAGTTTTGCTTGAGTAATTTGGCTAAGTGTGCGAGCCATCAAAATTTTTTACTAAGTCATTCACCCCTTTCCTTAAATAAAAGTTTTGCTTGAGTAATTTGGCTAAGTGTGCGAGCCATCAAAAATTTTTACTAAGTCTTTCACCCGATTCCTTGAATAAAAGTTCTGCTTGAGTAATTTGGCTAAGTGTGCGAGCCATCAAAAATTTTTACTAAGTCATTCACCCCTTTCCTTAAATAAAAGTTTTGCTTGAGTAATTTGGCTAAGTGTGCGAGCCATCGAAAAATTTGACTATGTCTTTCACCCGATTCCTTGAATGAAGGTACAAGTACTACTACTTTCTCTCACAGGGTGGTGGCCCAGTGGCTAAGTCATCAGTCTCCCACATCTGTGGTTGTTGGTTCAAATCCCAGTGCAGGCAAAGATTTTCCCAATATTATTCAGTTAAAAGAATAAGTTCTAATGTCTAAGTGTTTAAGTGTATAAGTATTCAGTGGTGGATGAAACATTTTGTCCAAAAAATGACTAAGTGTTTCACCCCATTTCCTTGGATAAAACGTTTCAACACCCTTGTATAAGTGGGGCACGAGTTGGTGTAGTGGGTTGCACACTCGCCTTTGCACCGAGAGAACGTGAGTTCGCTTCCCGGTGTCGGCGGTTCACTGACCAAGCAAGCGGTCGAGGGTCGGCCGAAGGCCGACCCGAGAACGCCTTTCGCACATACAGGTCCATCAAGTGTCTTCCGAACTGCCGAAGGCAGTTCGGAATATAACCTTTTGCTGAAAAGTATGACTAAGTGTTTCATAAAAATTAAAAAGTTTTTCTTTTTTTTTTCTCTTCTTCTTATTCCATTTTCCAGACCACTTGGTTCGGTGATCAGCCAAAGGGCGACAGCGGGAAGCGAACCCAGGTCTCCCACACGGGAGTCCAGTGCACTAACCTCTGCGCCACCCAAGTGACTACACTTTTCTTTGTAATCATTTGAGTGTCATGACAGGAAGTCCACAGAAACAATTAAGAGAAAATATGTCACAGCCGGGACTTGAACCCAGGTCTCCCAGACGGGAATCCGGTGAACAAACCTCTGCGCCACCAAGTGACTACACTTTCCCTTGTCATCATTTGAATCTTGACTACAATTATATAGAAACAAAAAAACCTTACTATACCATGTCGTTTTTTAAAGAAAAAATAGCCTTACTATACTATGTTGTTTTTGGTAGAATAAAAGCCTAACTATACTACGTCGTTTTTTTAGAATAAAAGCCATACGATATACTATGTCTTTTTTTTAGAATAAAAGCCATACGATATACTATGTCTTTTTTTTTTAGAATAAAAGCCATACGATATACTATGTCTTTTTTTTTTTTTAACGAAAAAGTGTGTGTATGTCCATGTCACAGTTACTTGTATCTGAGGCTGGTGCTGCTGCGGAAGCCTGGGAGAAGGTGGCGGGGCCCCAGAGCCGTCCGGCCCGCGGCCCAACTGGGACAGCACTAAGGGTGGGGGAAGGAGGGGTGCGGGGATGGAGCGGGGGGGGGGGGGGGGTGAGGTAGGGGGAGGGGTGGAAAATCAAACAAACCAAAGAGAAGAAATGAGGAAGAAGGGAAGGAAGGAAGGGTTAGGGTGGCGGTGCCGAGGCTTCGGGTCCGGAAAACAAAGAAAAGGAGGGGGGGGGACAAAAAGGACTACTATCTTAGCAAGCCTATACAGTAGGGCTGCCTGCCACAAAAGCATTAATTTCCCACTCCACTCATTGACCACAAGGACTTTACGAATGGCGCTATTTCCTACTTCTGCGCTCTCCTTTGAGCTACAAATGCACCCCTGGCCATCAAACTATGGGATTGAATGAGTTCAATGCAGACATTGGTGGACTACAGAATCCGGGACTATTGACCGTTTGATTGAAATATGTCATGCAAGACAAGATTTGCAAGTCTCGGCCAGGCAGGCCTACTGCACGCTCAACTAGGGTAGACGTACGTGGTGGCTCCGCTCGCCGGTGTGCGCCCGTCAAATGTGGCTGAAAGGCGAAAGAAGGAGGACGGAGGACGCACCTGCCGTTTGCGAAGACATGAAGCCACCGACGCCCAAGTTGATGACGGCCGTTTGCTGGTTCCCCAACGAAGGGTCGGCGCCCTGATCGCCCTGCAATAGTACAGACGTCAGGTTTGGAGAGGGAGGAGTCACGTGGCGGTGGCGGCGGCGGGGAGGATCACGACCACTCACCGCCTCCCCCTGCCGCTGAGGGCTGGAAGTGGCCGAGTGGCTCTGCGGCGAGAACTGCTGTTGCTGCACGGGGTTGAAGATGAGCGGAGCGCTGGGGATCTGAGCGCCGCCACCGCCCATAAAAACCGAGGCATCCACTCCCAGGCGGCCCATTGGCGCCGCGTGCTGTACCTGCAGCAAGTTGAGCGGTCGGAGCCCGCCGCCGCTGTTCACGTTGAAGTGACTCCCTGCTGGGAAACAAACAAAAACAATAACAATACAAATCTTGATTTGCCGCACGTGCGTGCGTCCAAAAGGGAAAAAAATCTTTGGGAGCCACCTGTCTGCGCGGCGGGCTGCACGGAGGGCACCAGGCCCCCGGACGGCAGGATTCCGCCCAGGTTGAGTCCGGGAGCCAGCATGGAACCCGGGCCGCCCATCAGCGTCTGGGGGTTGCTGCCAGAAGGTGGCCCAGAAAGGTCACGCCGACCGCCGCGCCCATTGCATGCACCGCCCCCCCCCCTTCCCCTACGGACGCTCACCAGACGGAGCCGACCACGTTGATGAAGTTGAGGCCGGCCGGGTTGGCCGCCACCGGCGAGGAGGCGGCGCCCGTGGTGACGGGCAGCGGGATGGTCATGACGGGCAGCGGCTGGCTGAGGGGGAACGGCGTCAGCAGGGCGGCCTGCGTCGGGGCCTCCGGGGGGGTGGGCGTCCCCGGCGGGGGCCCCAGCGAGTCGGCGGGGTGCGGCGTCGAGCACGCCGTGTTGCCGGGGGTGCCCGATCCTAAAAGCGAGGCGGACGTAAGCGTCACGTCGAGCCCTCGGAGCCGCGTCTACTCACTCTGCACGGAGCTCATGGGGGAAAGTGAGGCGGGGGACAGGAGGCCCACTTGGCCCACCAGACCCAACTCCACCGAGTGTTTCCTGTTCAGAGGCTGCTGGCTTTTGCCCAGGGGGGGCGGAGTGGGACACTTGAGAAGACCACTTTGGCAAGTGTATGGATTACCTACAGGAAAAAAAGAGTGCGGTTACTACCATGGAATGTGGCCCTGGCAAGAAGCTTCAGCTTTTTTTCACCCCCCAAAAAACACAGTATAGTAAGGCTTTTTTTCTTTTTAAAAAAAACGGCACACAAAAGACCACAACAAAAAGAAATGTGGCAAAGTGTAAATGAGTCACCTGAGGAGCCGCCGCCGCCACCAGATCCCGGCGGAATTTTGATGGGCTGCGGCCGCTGCTTCACCCCTTTGCCCAACACGGAGGCCTGGACCAGCGGCGAGAAGCCGTCGCCCTGGCAGAGACGGCCGCCGTCAGCCCGACGGCTCGCGGGGTGCCCGTCCGGGACCGAGCCCACTACCTCGTCCTCGTCGGGGGAGGCGGGGGGCGGAGCCGAGCCGCCCGAGTTGTGGGACATCTTGACCTGACACTTGACGTCTCTCTCGAACACGCATTTGTACTGCGCCAGGAAGCTAGCCCGGGCACAAAAAAACGGTCACTTGGGTGGCTCCCAAAAGCCCCCCAGAGCGCGCACTCACCGCTCGGCGTCCATCTTGGAGCCGATGAGGAACCTGAAGGGAAAGAAGGAGACGGTTCACGGAAAATCTCCTCGGGCAAACGGTGGGGGTCTTACGGCGGATGGGTGAGCTTCGGGTCGGCGCCGTCCTCTTCGTCTTTGCCGTCTTTGGTGCAGTAGATCTTGCCGTATACCAGCGGGTCGCCCAGCGACTGGAAAACGGACACCCTGGTCCTCTGGGCCTGACCGCTGGCCTCGCATTCGAAGGTGTAGTCGTCCACGATCTCCTGCGCGTGGAAGAGAGTGGCTTTTCAGCTTGGAATTCACCCCGAGCCTTTATTGACATTCACCTCAGCCGGCCAGATGACAGAAGGGGGCTGAGAATCTTCCAACTGGATGGATCTCTCCACCACGGCGTACTTCTCCACCTGCCGGGGGAGGGATGGATGGGGACACGTCGGCACGGAGTTGGCTTTTTCCACCAAGAAATAGAGTTTGGAGAGCCGCACTCACGTCGATTTCTTTGGGAGCGCTAAGCTGGCAGCTGTTTCGTCGCCACATGTCCACGCACTGCACGACAACAAACGTGGAAACCCGTCAGTCCGGCGCTGAATGTTCAAGTCAAGCAAGAGTTTCAAGCAAAGAAACAAAAGGCTTAAAAAGCGCTCACGTTTCCGATTTTGGAGATCTTCAAGTCGATGACGGGCGCGGCTTTTCTCTCCTTCCGCTTTTGCAGGTAGTCGTAAAGACGCAGCTGGCGTGGCAGGGGCAGCTGCGACAGCTCCTGCTGGCGGTTCAGCGCCGCTCGCGAGTGCCTCTTGAAACAGCTTGGTCGGGCGGGGAACAAGATCAGATCAGCTTTTCGAGGCGTGCGGCGCATTGGCCCACGTGTGCTACCGTTTCATGGCGCGGCTGTTGAGTTTTTGCTTGTTGTAGAGCAGGCGGTTGGTGGCGCAAGTGACCGAGATGGACGGGTCCAGGCACAGGGGCTCGGCCGTGGCCAGGATCAACTGGCTCTCCAGCTGCAATTTGTCGTCCTGAGGCACACAAGACAAAGGCAAAGGTGAAAAAAAGAACATTTGATCCCCACTTTTTGCACCTGACGCCACCTGGTGGACATAAATATAACAGCAACTGCAAAATGTTGATTACGTAAATAGTTGGATTCTTGTTTGAAAAATGAAGACGATTGAGGAGGTTCAGGTGAAGCTCTCTGGGAAAAACAATAACAAACTATGCACAATAACAGCAAGCACCCACCTGCGTCCACTTGTGATGGTCGCTGGTCATGGCGTGGACGTCGCAAATCAGAGTCTGCATGGTGGGCCTGAGCAGGACGTGTCTGCTCTGGTACAACGGCATCTTGGTGCTGGTGCACTGCCTGTAGTCTCGGACCTCCACCAGGACGCAGCCGCAGTGGAAGATATTCACCTGGAGCACAAGTAAAAAAAAATACATAAATAAACTTGTCAACTCTGACTCGCAAATGGAAATTAGTAGAAAGAGGACGGACGCACCTGGGACTTCTCTAGCAGGTCAACCAAAACAGGCGGCAACTCCTCGGCGTCCAAGTACTCCAGCAGCTCTCCTTCTTCATACGGCAGTCGGATGGTTTCGGAATCTGCCCCGGCGGAAAAAAAAAGGTATCAGGACTCGGCCACGCCTCCTCGGACGGCGCCTTTTTCCTCACCGGATCCATTCTTGCCCCTGAGCATGAGCGAGTAGCCGTCGTTGCCGGCGTACAAGTTGACCACCAGACACGAAAGGGATTCCTGAGCCAGCAACTTGTCCAGCAGCTTCACATTCCTCCTGAAATTCTAGCGTTTGCAGAAAGCACGCGCGGGGCGACTCAAACCGTAGCCCTCGCCACTCGCACCATGAGATGGGGCGACGTGACCCACCTTGGACTCTGGCTCCTTCTCACATTCTTCTACGTAGAGCTCGTAGAGCTTCTGATACAAACTCTTCCTACCACCGGAGGAAAGTCGCCTCCTGGCGGGGCGCTGCCGAGCGCTTTCCACAATGTACTGAAGGACACAGTGACAGAAAGAGGAAAAATCAATCATACCTCCCAGAATCGGCTAGCTCAGCATGCATGTTTTTTGGAATGTGAGAGCAAATCAGAATGCCCAGGGGGGAAAAAACAACCACACATGCAAACTACAGTATGTGAAATCTAGCTTGCACATTAGAGCAAAATTGGGGGAAAATATGATCTTACCTCAGCTCGATCTAGTGCATATTCCAAAACTTGTTGCTGTGGATTTAGAAACAAAAACTGAGATTGTGCTGATAAACAATCCTTGTGTACTTGTTTGATATGATCCTAAATGTACCATTGTGGTGAGACGCCAGCAACCAGGTGACAGTTGATGATGCTGCCCCCTCCCTGGCTGCCTCCCACCCAACGTTGCCCTCCTAACGCGAGGATTCACGACCTGTCGGGCGACAACAGGCATTTTAGAGGAGGCATCGTAAAGCCATGATGAGCAATGCAAACACAGCCAATGTCATCAAACGACGGCAACAAGGAATCACACAACGATATGCTACGTTGACCAAAGTTGTATTAGCATCTATATATGTTTTCGGTGTATGTTACTGACAATAAAATCAATCAGCGGCTCATTTTGATCCCAGCTATTGGAAAATATGGGACAGTTGTGGGTGTGGAGCTCCTATGGAAGGCTGGCCGCTGAAGGCCAGCGTGGTTAACGTTAGCATGCTAGCCCGAGGGAACACAAACTCGAGTGCACTGTTCTGTTAAGTTCACCGCGATAGAAAACAGCGATCCCGCGGCAGAACAACCGGCCGGGAGCATACACTCACCTTGCGGGTTGCATAGCCTTAAAAACGAGGCTCCGATGCAGGACAACGGAAGGCAAAGGAAACATAGAAGTCTTCATTGAAAAAAGTAGGAGCGGCGGCCATCTTCTTCCAGTGTGACAACAACATATCCACTTCCGGTTCAGACGAGACTTGGAAGGTCAAAGAGGCTTTTCAAATGTCCATGTGTGATAAACACACCGTACCATCTGTCATTCATCGAGCAATAGCCATGTATAATCGTCATCATTCATTTCTCTTTTTGTTTCCCCCCCCCCCCCCCCTCCAATTTTCTATCGTCCACACGCCAATAGAGGGCAGAAAAGCACTTCAATCCCATTTAAATCTCAGAGTTGGTCAGAAATGTGCAGTCGAAGAAGTAAATATACTAAATAAATACCTTGCACAACAATCTGCACAGGGACAAAAATGTACAGTGAAGAAATTCATTAAAGATTTTATATGACCTCTTGCCCCGTAAAATCTGGGGGTCGTGCTTCAGCACCCACTTAAAAACCTCTTAATGAGTGTTTACATTTGAAAGAAAACAATCTGGCACTTAGTGACACACAAATGGAGCACTGTGCTACTTTCAAACCAACTGACCTTCTCGTCACTGTCACTTATTCCCAAAACCTTTAAGAAATAAAAAGGGTCACATTTGTGTGTGTACTGTTGGTTTGATGAATGAGATAGCTTTTATTGAATGACTGGTATGCCACAAAACACGGCAACAATAAAGACATGTCAAACTACCGCTGGTGCAATCGTGAGCGTCTCTCAGCACTCTTTTGAAAAAGAAAAAAGAGTTGTGTCAACATCACAGAGGTTCCTTTATGAGGAGGCGAGTGTTCTGGGTGCGGTTCACTTTCAACCCACACACGGGCCCCTTTCTTCCGTAAGTGAAAAGTTTACATACGTGACCGTGCTTACGGCTCCATCCGGACCTTTTCATTCATTTTATTTGTATTTTTTCCCCCCAAATTAGCTGAGTAGATGGAGGCTCTACGCCCTGGAGGAGCTGACTTTTGGGGTGATAATTTATGGCGAGTCATCAATTTGCAACGCCCACACGCCATGATGGAAACTCATTTTTTTGTCTCATCTGCTTCTATGTGAGGCTTAAATTGGTCAGCCATCAGGTTTCCATCAGGAAGGATTTTGGAAATGGCCAAAATGACCCGAAAATAATAAAGCGGAAACCAAATTCAATGGGTTGTGTGATATTTTCAGACGTACGCCATATTCTCGTGACTTTTCTCTAGAGGGATCCATCTTGGAAAAGCCCATCAAAGTTGACGTTGCTGAGTCAAAGTGACTTCATGGGCGGGATTTGTTCACATTTCTGGTGAGCAGAAACTGAGCTCATCCTCAAACACGAGAATTGCAAACCACGGCAGCCTTGAAGCATTTATGCATTCCGTTCCAGGATTTGTTTGGAGTGTGAGCCCACTTGTGTTTATCCCAATTTTCTTTGCAATCAGCAGAAATATGCAAAACGCTCATAGGGTTTCCTAATGGGCAACGCAAATGGAAAAAAAGGATACAAAACAAAAAAAAGAAGACACTTTGTGTCCTTGTCTTCAAAAGCACTTGATATTTTCCTGAATGCATGTAAAAGCATGGATTAATTGGGTCATTTGCCTCATGGAAAGGACTTCTTGGTTTTCTTGGTAACAAACAAACAAAGAAACAAAGCAGAAGCGTTCAATTTGAGAACAAAAGAAAACATCTGGCCACAGTGAGTGCTTTAGTTTCAACGTGGACAGAGCAAAGCTTTACACAATACTAGTGTGTCGCCAGTGCAATCAGGGGATTGGCGTCAGCTGCTTCTTGCAGCCCGACCCCCGTTGCTTGTCGGTCAGCTCAGTCGGTCAATGCTTGATGGCAAAAAACTGCCCTCCCCCACCCACACCACCTCCCCACACCATCCCAACCCCCGTCCATTCAACTTTTTCACCTATGTATGTGCCTTTGCCAGCCCTGCCTGATATAAACTGTCAGAAGCCAGTTCAAAACTTTTTTTTCCTGACCTATTTCAAACATAGGCCATCAAAGTGCAAACCATTTTGATTCATTTAAGAGCACCTTTTATGAATGATATTTCACCCATTTCATTCTACACAGCTATGTATGATGACAATAAAGGCTTGTGATTTGATTTAAAGGTCTGGCATCAAATAAGAGTAGGCTTTCATTCCAAACTATTCCACAAAATGTAGCTTTTCATAAAGTGCAATACTAAGTGTCCTGCAAGTGCAATCAGTGGATCAGCATCAGCTGCTTCTTCTGCCCAACCCCCGTGGCTTCAAGTTTTTCGGCCAGCTCAGTCGGTCAATGCTGGATGGCAAAAAGCTGCCCTCCCCCACCCACACCACCTCCCCACACCATCCCAACCCCCGTCCATTCAACCTTTTCACCTATGTATGTGCCTTTTTCACCTCTGCAACATCATCCCCTGCCTGGTATAAACTGTCAAAAGCCAGTTCAAAACTTCTTTTTTTTTTACCTATTTTGAACATGGGCCATCAAAGTGCAAACCATTTTGACTCATTTAAGAGCACCTTTTATGAATGATATTTCACCCATTTCATGATACTATATTGATGACAAAAAAAGCTTTTAATTTGATATAAAGAAAGGCATAGCATCCCATAAGAGTAGGCTTTCCTTTCAAACTATTCCACAACATGTAGCTTTTCATAAAGTGCAATACTGAGTGTCCTGCGAGTGCAATCAGTGGATCGGCATCTGCTGCTTCTTCTGCCCAACCCCCGTCGCTTCAAGTTTGTCGGTCAGCTCAGTCGGTCAATGCTGGATGGCAAAAATCTACCCCCACCAACCCACCCACACCATCCCAACCCCCATCCATTCAACTTTTTCACCTATGTATGTGCCTTTGTCAGCCCTGCCTGGTATAAACTGTCAAAAGCCATTTCAAAACTTTTTTTCCTGACCTATTTCAAACAGGCCATCAAAGTGCAAACTTTGGACACTTTTGACTCATTTAAGTGCACCTTTTATGAATGATATTTCACCCAGTTCATTCTACACAGCTATGTATGATGACAATAAAGGCTTTTGATTTGATTGAAAGGCATGGCATCCCATAAGACTATACTTCCATTTCAAACTATTCCACAAAATGTAGGCTTTCATAAAGTGCAATACTACGTGTCCTGCGACTGCAATCAGTGGATTGGCATCAGTTGCTTCTTCTGCCCAACCCCCGTTGCTACAAGTTTGTCGGTCAGCTCAGTCGGTCAATGCTTGATGGCAAAAGACTGCAACCACCCACCCACCCACCCACACCATCCCCCCACACCATCCCCCCACACCATCCCCCCCACACCATCCCAACTTTTTCCACCTGTATGTGCCTTTGTCACCTTTGCAAAACCACCCCTGCCTGGTATAAACTGTCAAAAGCCAGTTTAAAAACTTTTTTATTTGTACCTATTTCAAACGCGAGCCATCAAAGTGCAAACTTTTGACCATTTTGACCCATTTAAGAGCACCTTTTATGAAAGATATTTCACCCATTTCATTCTACATAGCTATGTATGATAGCAATTAAGACTTTTGATTTCATTTAAAGGCATAACATCCTGTAGGACTTTAAAACTATTCCACAAAATGTAGGCTTTCATAAAGAGCAATACTAAGTGTACTGCGAGGGCAATCAGTGGATTGGCATCAGCTGCTTCTCTTGACCAACCCCCGTCGACGTTGAAGTTTGTCAGTCAGCTCGGTCATGGCTTGGAAAAGAAAAAAAGCTCCTCCCCCGCCCGCCCGCCCGCACCCACAGCGGCCCACGATGACTGCTTTGGACCTATCTATCTATTTACATATTACGGAGCAGCTTGGAGACGGCTTGCCACGCCAGGAAAAATAAAGGCTGACATAGAGAACAGTGCTTCTCCAAACAACCTCGTGGAAATGACAAATGTGTCTGTCATCACATTGGAGGAGGCAGGCATGGTGTCGCCATAGCAACCAGAGCATCAGACACGGCGTGTCCTCTTCAGGAGGTTATGCAAACTTTGGCCCGCAAAGTCACGTGTCAAGTCGTTCAGAGGGAGGTTATTTCACAACTAATATGGAGAGGAATCATATATTCATAAAGCAATGAAGAAAATTTGAAAAGGCTGGGAGAGGCTCCAGCACCCCCTGC
Organism: Stigmatopora nigra; assembly: GCF_051989575.1. Taxonomy (NCBI): domain Eukaryota; kingdom Metazoa; phylum Chordata; class Actinopteri; order Syngnathiformes; family Syngnathidae; genus Stigmatopora; species Stigmatopora nigra. The sequence goes on from NC_135526.1 coordinate 721,238, forward strand.
AAGCCTTGTGAGGATAAGCAGTACAGAAAATGAATGCATTTATCATTATAAAAGGTTCACCAAGTTGTTATGAAAACAAACCATCTAATATTGATGACACAATAATAGTCATGCTAATCATTACAAGTGTGGATTGTTTACATTACATGAAAAGGGATTTATTTCAATAAATGGGACAAATACCACAAGACGCTTTTCAAGAAGCCCACCAAGAAATAAAAGAAGCTCACGTGGGTGTGAGCTGCCATCTTTGATAGGGGGGGGGGGGGGGGGGTGACCCACGCTCTTTTTCTCATTGGGAGCTGTCAGTGCGCCCGTGGGCCGCCTTTAATGGCGGGCCAACAAATGGCGCGGGGGGATTTTGTTGGAACCACCGCTTGACGGGTGGAGGCCGCGGCAAAGAACAGGGGGCGTGTTCACGTGGGCCATGACATCACCATTTCAAGGTGGCGTACGTGCTGAGATTCTCACATTTGCAGAGATTTGCCTAAGCGGGAACGCAGCTTGTCAAATGGCGTGGAAGATCGATCCAATGTCATGACGCCACCGAAACATAATCCAGCTTTTCAGGCACATGTGTACTTTCCTCGGGAGGAACGGGATTGTGGGCCCCGGTTCAGGCGCTCGTCAAATTTTACGGCTATGTTAGGAATGAAAAATTCACGGGACATTTTTGCGGCTCTACGTCCTTCCCATGTTGCCAAGCTAAATTGGAATTTTCCAAATGTACTCCAAGTTTTGACAAAAACTCATTGTATTACATGAAAAAAAATCCTCTTTCCAAGGACTCCACTTCATGTTCAAAGCGCCCGTTTGCTAATCCCACCCCGATTTGACTTCCAGTCGTAGTAACAAGAGCCTGACAACATGACAGCGGGAAAACAAACAAACAAACACGCTGCTGGAAATCTTGGGGTATTTTGACTAAAGACACATCACAAACACACTGTTTTCCATTAAGGGAAAGAGAAAAAAAACATGATCAAGTCTTGAAGTTTTTGAGTCTTAGGCTGGGTCGCTAAACCCTACTTTGATGAGGTGGACGTCGATGAGGCAATAAACGCACAAGGCCATTTTTTGGCTTCCGTAGCGTCGGGTATGTGGTAATGTCGACTCTCGGGAGGACCGCCAGACACTTTTTTGGCCCGGGTCCACGCTGGGAAAATTGAAGAGCGTTTGGGAGGTTTCCAGACGCTCTTGTAACGTGGATTAGGATGTCACATCTTTGGGGGGTGGACTGAGGAGGGAGGCATTCATCAAGGACTCAGTGGAGTCCTCCCCAGCCAGGCTCAGGTAGCAAGGGGGTCTGTTTTGGATCAGCTCACCCTCGGGTTCTTTCTTACTTTTGTCAGCCGTTGGTTATTTATACCACAGTTTGCAGACGGATGGAGCAATGGCTGATATTCTTGCAATGGGTTTCAGCCATTGGGCTTTGGTGTCATCATGAAAAATGAAAGATCAAGACCAGACACTTACTTCACCCAACAACATAATATTTGGTCAATAAGAGTACACAGCAAAAAACATGAAAGTAATGTCCAACGCCACCTATGGACCTCAGTGAGTGTTATGTCAAGCCACGTGAGTGTTTGGTTGGAAGTTTCCCCTCAGCTGGAGGAATTGTTGCCTGGACTGTGGACCACCTACCGGGATTTCACTCTTCTCACGGCCAGTCAACTTCGGGTGTCATAAAAGTCACAAAGCGTTTGGATGCCTCATAAAACAGAGGCCGCACAGCGACCCCACCAAAATATGCGTGTCGTGTAATGGACTTGTTTCTGGTTTATGTCTGACCAACACAAAAAAAATAAATGTATGTTCGTTTTGTGTTGGCGATTAAGACACTCAGAAAAAACCTGGAGGCTTTTCTTTAGAATATTGTGATTGCATAAGTAAACACTGTCAAAATTGCGGGTGTTACGTAACCACAATTGCAGTCGCGCAATGTCCGGTGAGTTGTAGTAAAAAAGGGGGGGAGGGGCAAAGAAATATAGTCTGAACATTTTGAAATGGGTTTAAATTAGACTGAATGTTATTATTTTCAGTGGATAGTTGTGAGAGTTGGCTTTTTATGGCAACTGTCTCGCCAATTCCTTCCACTTCTGCACTTTTTGTAGAATTTGCTTCTCATATTTGTCTGAGGAATTTTCAGATCCGAACACAGGGATTAAATGGACTCATCAAAACTGGATTTTTGATTGAGTATTGAAAGCACACACAGATAAATATCTGATAGATCACATTTTTTTGTGGTCCTTTGAAAGCGAGAGTGCAGGCCTGCACACAACTTATGTTGAAGCAGCTGTCGCGCAAACACCATGATCTCATCGCACGTCTCAAACATACTGCATCCTTGCAGTTATTTGGCGAGCGTGAACCTGCTCGCCGACAGTGGAAAAACCACGGCGAGGAATGCCGCCAACACGCCATTGATGTGCCTTCCCGTCAACCCGCTGAACATGGCTCTTATTTTCAGAACAAGTCGGGGCACCCGCTGTCCAACGTGCGTTCGTATGCTCAATGCTTGTTTCCAAAATGAGTCATGGCCGGCCGGGTGTCCGGCCAGAGGCGCCCCGAGAGATTCCCGTGGTTGCCACGGTTCCATTCGTCATCTATTGTTCCCGCGGCAGGTCGCCTCGGAGCTATTTTAAGCGCCCACGCCGATCCCCAGAGTGGAAAATGTTGAAATTCCGTGGGAAATGATTGCGGTGGATCCCAAAGTTCCAAGGAATGACACGTGATTTCCTTGTAACTTTTGAATCCAGAACCATTTCCAACTGAAATTCTCAGGAAGGACTCCAGGGTCGATCCAGGACATGCCGGGGAGACCGAGTCTCGCAGCTGGCCTGGGAAAGCCAAGGGACCCTCCCCCGGATCAATTGGCTGGGGACAAGGAAGTCTGGGCTTCCCCAATGACCCCCTGACCTCGGATAAGCCGAAGACCAGAGGAAAAAGTGTGGACAATGTGTTTAATGATCCATCAGAACTCATGTTCTTAAGTTTTTTTTGTGGAATTGTAATGTATTCCTGGAAACCTGTTGCATGTAGTCATCCCATTATTCCTGTTCCTCCCCAAGCTGAAAAAACAGCATCTTTATTTATTCTGGCGATTGAAGTGAAGCGGCTGGACCGGTGGCAGATTTAAAGCTTTTTATTTGCGTCAAACGTGTTGATGATCTCAATGCAATGTGACTTTCTTGATAAAGCAGCAGGCGGGAAATCAGGAAACACCTGGAAATGGACAAAAAGGGAGCACTTTCCCAAATCTCAGGCCCATCCGTCACAGTAATGCCGGCCGAAAATTTGGACTGGTTTTCTGTCACATCAGCTTTTTTTTTTAAAACAGATGCTATATCACTTTTAAAATATAAAATCCATATGATTTTTTTTTTCTTGCATTAGTTGTTATGCAATTAACTTTTTGAATCTGTGCCTTTGGGGGCGGGCCCGGCTGTTTGTGGTCTGCCCACGCTGACGCACTTATCGTTCTTTTTGGCTTTTGACGTGAAGCGACTACGACTGCTGCTGCTGCTGCTGTTATCTGGGCCAGGTGACCTAACAACAAACTCTAGTTTGAAGTCCAACCGTCACGATAAGGACGTGTTCTGAAAGCTGCTGTCAATCCGCACCATGGGTATGTTCAACCTTTTTTAATTTGATTTTTCACATTGTGAAAGCGCTTAAGAAATTGTTGGGCCACCATAATGGATTTCGTGCCTTTTCATTGGCTGAAACGTACTTGAGACAATGTTTGGGACGGATGCTAAAATCCAATATTATTTGCTTCTTGTTGGGTTTCTCTAAGAAGCATAAAGCAAACAACAGCTCACCAATTCGCAAGTGGAAATTGCATGTTTGATCTTGCAATGATTTGGAATTGGGAAATAAAAACCTGTCTTCGCTATTCCATGAGTCCCTCATATTTGCATTGCCTATCCAAAAACTTTCAAAACAAATTTGAACTCATGTTTTGACCTCATTTGCAAGCCATCCATGCTTCGTTCTTAGGACCATGGCCGTTGGCGTTTTTGCTGGCGGTCGTGCTGCTGGTGTCGCAAGGTCCACGTGGGAGCCAAGGGGGAAACATCCTGGTCTTCCCTGTGGACGGAAGCCACTGGATCAACATGAAGGTTCTGATGGAGGAGCTCCACCAGAGAGGACACCGGCTGACGGTCATCCGGGCCTCCAACAGCATCTACATCTCCCAAAGCTCGCCACTTTACAGCGCCATCACCATCGACGTGGAGGGAGGCTGGGAGGAGTTCTTCCAAGTCCTACAGAAGCTCATTGAGGTCAGACCCGGCCGGCCGGTGGAGGTACGACAACCAATTGAAGAGCACCAATTCCAATTGACCCGATGCCTCTGGTCCCTCAGGATCTTCGGGAGGGCCAAACCAAGTACCTGGACTTTTCCCGAATTATCCACAGCGCCGAGTCGGTGTGGGTGGCCGCTCTTTCCAAGCTCCTGGACGACCGGGAGAGGGTCCGGAACTTGAGGGAGTCCGATTTCGACCTGGTCCTGACCGACCCGGCCATCTCGGCCGGCGTGGTTCTGGCCAAGTACCTGGAGCTTCCTCTGGCGCTCAACGTGCGCTGGGTCCAAGGCGGCGAAGGCCACTTTGCCATCGCCCCCTCTCCCCTCTCCTACATTCCCGTGCCGGGATCGGGCCTGACGGACCAGATGGACTTCTTCCAGAGGGTTAAGAACGTCTTCTTCTACGCGGCGGGCATCTTGCAACAGAAGTTCCTGATCGAGCCCATCTACAGCGCCGTGTGCCAGAAGCACATCCGCGGGGGATGCAACATCAACTCCCTCCTCCAAGAGGCCGACATTTGGCTTTTCCGGACGGATTTCGTCTTCGACTTCCCGCGTCCCACCATGCCCAACGTGGTCTACATCGGCGGCTTCCAGTGCCGGGCTCCCGATCCGCTGCCCGCCGAGCTGGAGGACTTTGTGCGGAGCGCCGGCGAGCACGGCGTGGTGGTGATGAGTCTGGGCACTTTGGTCAACGCGTTGCCCGAACGCGACGCCGAGGAAATCGCCGCCGTCTACGCCAAGTTGCCGCAGAAGGTAAAAGGGCAAATCCACATAGAATGAAACCCCGCTGACAACACTTCATGCCCTGTCTTTCAAATTTTAGGTGATTTGGCGCCACAAGGGACGCCGGCCGTCCACCCTGGGTAACAACACCCTGATGTTGGACTGGATCCCCCAAAAAGATCTCCTGGGCCACCCGCAGACCAAAGTCTTTGTGGCCCACGGGGGTACCAACGGACTCCAGGAGGCCATCTACTACGGCGTCCCCGTCCTGGGCATCCCGCTCTTCTTTGACCAATTGGATAACCTGGTGCGTTTGGAACACAGGGGGGCCGCCAAGATCCTGGAATTGGTCAACCTCACCCGCGGCTTCGAGGCCAGCCTGAAGGAGGTCTTGAGCCAAGACGGCTACCGCCGCAACATGCGCCGGCTGTCGGCCTTGCACCGCGATCAACCCATCACCCCCTTGGAGAGGGCCGTCTTCTGGGTGGAGTACGTGCTGCGACACAAGGGGGCACCGCACTTGCGCACGCGGGCCTACGCCATGCCCTGGTACGCGTACCACAACGTTGACTTGGCGCTGCTACTGCTGCTGCCCCCCACTTTGGTCATTTTTGTCTCGGTCAGGCTGTGGTACTGCAGGAAGAGCGCCAAATGCAAAAGCAAACAACACCAAGAATAATCGTAAGAAATAGAAAGTTGGCGTTTGGTCTCCGAGATGGATGATGGCGGTGGAGGAATACGGCTGTTGTCATCTTTGACCTCAAAGACCATGAAAAGACTTCACCGTGACAAATGACACCATCAACCATTCCATAATATTTGGAATCAAAATACACTGGACTTGATGGTGGAATCCAAGTACGGTAGAGAAACAAAATGCTGAAAGTTCAATGTAGTGCTTTAAAATAAATTGTACCGATCATACGTACCCCAGTCGCGTGCTCTTACATTTACTTTTCCTGGAAGGGTTTTTTCTTTTCCTCTTACAAAAGGGGTCGAGACATGGTTTTGTGGACCACTTGAGTCCAAGCGGCACATTTCTGCGGGTACTGCGTCATGGTTGACTTGACGGGTCCGGCCCACATGGAGCAGATGTGGGCCCGTCTACCCTCATATGCTGATCATTTAGCGGCCAGTCGCGCGGAGGAGCCGTGGCGAGGAACAAAATCCATGGCTGCTTTTGAAGAAAGTGGAAGTGTGGCTTGAGAAAGAAAGCAGGAAGTGGTGAGGCTTGATGAGGTGTTTGGCTGATGCACGCACGGCCTGTAAATCATCAAAAAGCAATTACCCATTTTGATTTTATTTCGTCAACCTCGTACAATAGAAAGGATGCTTTTTTCTCAAACATCAAAGACAATTGGGACCAACCTGTTTTCCATAAACATCAAATAGTAAATGAACTTGTTAAGATGAAAAATTCTCCCGATCGTGGCCCATATTGTTCCCCTTAAATGTAGCGTTCATTCACTCATGTCAAAGTTGATGGAATCGTCCCCCGTGGACAACTTTGACCCTTTTGTGGAGATCTTTTTGACTGGCGAACAAAGCAAATACAGAAGAAAAAAAATGACTAACATGTCGAATGTTTGCTAATGTTTTGTTTTTGAGGAACGGCTCATCTGTCACTGGTCCAAAGTGACTCCGTAATGGCGGCAAAGCCCACCAAGACAAAAGCTGGAGTTCAAGCCTCGTCCTGCTTTACGAACACACCTCAGATGGCAACATTTGTCATATGGATGTTGACACCAGGCCAGGTGTTCTTGCGCTAACTTGATATGGCCCGGGGGGCTTATAAAAAGCACCCATCATTTCAGTGATGTGGCGCCACACAAAAATCCTCTCATTTTCCAACCCCTCCGCCTCGAATTTGAACCAACTACACATTGGGATTTCTGTAAATGTAACAAAAAGACCGAAGAAGCAGCAAATGTATGAAATGTATTTTATTGACCATGAGATAATTTACAGAAGGTATTGCAGCCCAAAAAAATTCCAAGCATCCATTGAGGTGAATCCAAGCACCATGGAAAGACATCCTATTTCATGTCACAGCAAATGTGGATTGGCGGCGCCTGGCACCACAATCTCCTTTTCTTATCAAAATACAAAAATAGACCCGAGTCGAACTTTCTTTTGGTCTCGCTGAATCCACAATGGAATGGGTGGGCCTTTCACCCGCGGCCGTGCGGTGGTCTCACTGGGGCGTGGCCTTGCGGTGACGCTTGACCAAGCGTGTCCTCCTTCTCCTTATGTCGGCTGAGGACCAAAAGCACCGTGGTTAGATCGGCCGCTCGAGCGCACATCGAAATGTAATGTCAGCTTTTTTTTTGTCTCACCTGGGCTCTTTCTGGCGGCGGCAAACTTCCCACCCTCTGCGAAAAAAATGTACACAAAGGTTAATGGCGTCCGATGCGTGCAAAGACGTCACGTCCCGCTCAAACCGTGGGGAAAAACCATCAGACCGTTTGAACAATAGCCAGGACAGACATTTTCATAACCCATAAGAAAAAAAGAAGCCAACCTTGGATGAGTTTGGTAATCCTCTCCGATTCCATCTTTACCAGGCTGGGGTCGCCGTGGATGGTGGTGATCCTGGAGAAGTCCGGCCCTGCGTGGACCCAGAGGTAAGTTAACGGGAGCAACTTGCAAAGTCTTTAAGGATTAAAAGGACAAAAGCAGCAGTAGACTTGTTTTCTTTTTATCCCCCCCCTTAAGTCCACAGCCACACCAAGACTCCTGTTGCTTTTTTTTGTTGAAAAGGTAAGCAGAGCAGAGCCCCTACCCTCAATGACCTGCGGCTCCAACTCCGAGGAGGACAGCACTCCACCTTGGGAGGTTGTGGAGAGTCAGTCCATTAATTCATGTCAAAAGACAGACACAAAGACCCTACCACCTCCACCTCCACCTCCATATAAAAGGACAGACGGATGGATGGACGGATGAACAAATAGACAGATTTGGACCAGCACCTCTTTAACTGCCGTGCAAGAAGACACCAGACAGAGACATGTAGACAAAGACAGGTTGAATGTTCTTGGAGGACTGTGTGAGAGATGATGTGAAATTTGGGAGGCTTTATCTGGGAATGGAAGACAATTTCTTGACTCCATGTCTCTGTGAGCTACAATCTATTTCAATAGACAACATCTCTGGAGACGTGTATCTTGTATTAAAACCCTTCCTTTAGTCTTCTTTCAGCAATTGAGATGGCAAACCTAATCGAAATTTCCGCTCTGAAATAGACAATTGGATGAGTGTAATCTATAACGAAAACCAAAACCTTCCCATGGAAGGAATCTTGTTCAAGGAGCAATACGTTTTCTTTGGAGAATGGAATTCCCTAGAGAATTTTCTGTGAAAACCAATAAATCATCTTAAGTTTTTCCCTCAGGCTCAGCCCTGTCTTCTCAGTCGTAGAAGCTAATCTTGGTACTAGAACTTCCTCTTTTGGAATTTGACCATGTCGTCTCGGTGTGACGACGAGTGATAAACGACCCCTTTTGTGAGTTGGAATGGAATGATGAAGGTAACGTTTCTGTTAATACACAAAAAAAGAAGAACCTTGAAGATGAAGTAACTCACCCGTGATGGTCTTCCCTTCGGACGCCAGTTGCCCACCTAAAAAATTCCATAGTCATTGATGATCTTCCAACGTTTGTCAACCATGTTCCCAAGGCGGACCCTCGATCTTACCCTCGATAACTCTGGTGACTTTGGTCAGGCCGGGCTCCCCAATCACCCTGGTTACCTTGGTGACGGAGGGGTCCCCCTCGCTAATCTCCGTTTGTCCCCGTACCACCACCCGGGTGATGGTGGGCTCCGTTTCAATGACCTGCGTCACCTTGGTGATGGTCGATCCGCCTTCCAGCACCTCGGTGATGGATGGATGTTCTTCGATAACTCGGATCACTTGGCTTTGGTCGGGAACTGTTGGGAGGAAGCGTCGGCGTCACTTTTCTTTTAGGAACAGCTGCACTAGTTAGCCAGAGACTTTATTGGTTGTCCGCTAAATCTACTGACCATTCCTAACCCTTTCGCGGACCCAAATGCTCAGGTTCTTGAACTCTGAGTTTTTATGAGGCATGCAGGCAAAGATTCTAAAGCGGATTTGGCTTTCTTGTCGGGGTTAGGGCATCAAGTTTAGGCTGGGGGGAAAGACGGAACATGACAGCTTGTATTTCTCCCACTAAGTAGCTCCCACTCTTATCTGGTCGACGCGAGTGAATATCCAGAGGCATGCCTGCCTACTTCTGAGGTGAAATTCAGGGATACACTGACAGCCTAATGAGCTCATTACAAAATGCCGAGATTTGATCCGCTGACATGTCCCACGGGACTTGAAGAGCGGATGATGGCAGGAAGCCGGAATGGAAGCGGAATGTAATCGGAGCCTGGAAGAATTCCATCATTAAAAACTTCCCCCGAATTTACAAGATCACAAAACTGATCCCATAAGACGGGGCTAAGGGAAAAGCCCTAAACCTAACCCTAAACGTCACTTTTGGGGATTCATGCACAAACGACCGGCCGGAGACTACAGTGAGAACTTGGCCTTACTTTTCTCTGTGTACTGTGTTGTGGTAATGGTTCTCCCTGTGGACAAAAAAATAAGCATCTTTAGGGTCGGCCTATTGAGCGCGCCAGGGTCAGAGTGAGGATAGGAAACAAACTTACTGACAAAGGTGAGCGGTATCTCAGCGTAAGAGAAGCCGGACACAAACTGAAATAGACAAAAATCAGAGGGTGGGGGTCACAAATAGACTGTGAAATGATAGGGAAGTTCAGGAAATACATAGTTCTTCTCTACAAGATCCCTTACCTTGATCTTGATGTATTTAATGATCTTCCTGAGGATGAACAACAGGTCTTCACTGCCTACGGGAAGATCTACAAGGAAAAGTCCGAGTGGTCAGAGTGGAACAAAGGCCGGGTCTTTTCTCTATTTTCTTCAAAAAGTGCCAACCTGCTGGATAGAGAAGGTTGTTGACCACATGAATGACACCGTTGGTGGCCATCAGGTCACTGTCCGGTACGTCCACCGAATTGACGCGAATGGAGTTGTTTGCCTGGACAAAAGCACAAAAAGACTCTTAGCTATACTGGAACATGATTACATTTCCCCCACCTCCATTAACATATTTGGAAAAGTGGTGGCTTTTAAATTTCAGGGTTAATGGTAAAAGCAGGCCCGTCTGCCTAGTGACGGAACTTCCTGCAATCAAAAAGTCTGGCTGAGTCACTTGGGGAGATTTTTTCCCCCTCCCCCACAGACCCTCGCCGAGCCCAAGTTTGATGTCACCACACTTCCTGGTGGGTTGAGAGGGAGCTCAAATGTACAGTTGATGGAGCAGCCAGCTCCTTAACATTTCTGGAAACCCCCCAGTGATCCAATCAGAGTTTCTAAATGGTAGCCCGCTGCCATAAAAAATAGAGAGAAATCTTTCCGTGTCAATTTTCAAGTGGGTGACCTTACGGACAAAACGTGCAGGTTCTTGCCCTGCAGTGTCTTCAGCAAGTTGGTCACGCCCCCTTCCAAGCCGCCATTGATGAAGATGTCCCGGCTGATGTGGTACAGCAAAATGGTCCTCAGCGCCGTCGGATCACCTGCGAGAATAGAAAGCAATTTCCCGTGGGGATCTCCGGGACTTTGTCCAGGCCACAATGCGGCCAAGAAAGCCACTGACTTTTCAACAGTTTCACATCAGCGGCGTCCAGGTCGGCGAAGGCCGCGTCCGTCGGCGCAAAGACGGTGAATGAGCCGTCTTGCTTGAGAAGGTCCACCAGGTCGGCCGTCTCCATCAGAGAAAGGAAAATTCTGGATTGGGGATGGAAATCCCTCAGTTACGACTGCTTTTGGACAAAAGGCCAATAAAGAGAGTCCAAATCCTCACGTGAAGCGTCCGTCCGCTTTGAGGATGTCGTAGGTGTTCTTCTCCGAGGGTCTGATGATGGTCCTGATCAGGTGGAGGACGCCATTGCTTCCTTGCTTGCTACCTCGGACCATGCAGGCGTTCTCGATGCACACCGCCTGACATTCATTGCAATCAACAGCAAGCGGAATTGGCCCAAAAAACCATGACGATACGCACATTTTTCAATCTAAGGGACCGGAACTCACCGTGCGGTAGATGAAGACGCGCAGAAATTTCCCGGCCAACGTCTCCAGAAGTTGTCCGTTGTAGAGTTCGTTGAGAGTGACCTTCAGCTTCAAGACGTGATTTTGCAGAAGGTACCTCAGCACCGTCTTGTCAGTGGCCATGACCTCGGCTGCAAAGCAAATGAGGTTTTTGTGAGGACACTCCAGATAGACTTAGACCTAAATGTCCCCTTGCTAAAACAAAACGATTCTGGCACGGCTAAAGTGGTACTCACTGGTGAAGGCGGAGTTGAGGGGGGCGAGGAGCGTGTACTCCGTCTTGGGCCCTAAGGCGGTGGCTAAACCCAGTTCTGACACCATATCCTTGAAAGTGCTCTGGTTGGAGTCCAACAGTTCCATGACGTCTTTGGCTAAAAAGGGACGGGAAGATCAGAATGGTGCAGGTGTGTCGCGTTGGAAGCACGTAGGACTCACCCGAGTTGGGCACCAGGACCTGGTCAATGAGGTGGATGACGCCGTTGGTGGCCACAATGTCCTTCTTCAGCACCATTTTGATGCCGTTGACGGTGAGGCTGTCGCCGTCGCATCCGATCTCCACGGTGCTGCCCTCCTCCGTCTCGTACACGGAACCGGCCATGATGGCCTCCGAGCACTGGACGCTCTTCAGCAGGTGGTAGTTGACCAGGGCTGCAAGACATGTCAGGAACTTTAAGATCAAACTACTAAAACCGTGGCACTCATTGGGTGTTTGCATGACTATTATTGTCATCAATATCAGATGGTTTGTTATCACAACAACTTGGTGAACCTTTTATAATGAGAAAGTCATTCATTTTCTGTACTGCATATCATTCATAAAAGGTGCTCTTAAATGAGTAAAAATGGTTTGCACTTTGATGAACCATGTTCGAAATAGGTCAAAAAAAAGTTTAGACAGTTTATACCAGGCAGGGGTGGTTTTGCAAAGGCACATATATAGGTGACAATGTTGAGTTGATGGGGGTTTGGGATGGTGTGGGGAGGTGGTGTGGGTGGGTGGGGGAGGGCAGCTTTTTGCCTTCCAGCATTGACCGACCGAACTGACCAACTTGAAGCGACGGGGGTTGGGCGGAAGAAGCAGCTGATGCCGATCCACTGATTGCACTTGCAGCACACTTAGTATTGCTCTTTATGAAAAGCTACATGTTGTGGAATAGTTTGAAATGAAAGCCTACTGTTATGGGATGCTATGCCTTTATATTTAATCAAAAGCCTTTAATGTCATCATTACACAGCTGTGTAGAATGAAATGGGTGAAATATCATTCATAAAAGGTGCTCTTAAATGGGTCAAAATGATCCAAAGTTTGCACTTTGATGGCCCATGTTCAAAATAGGTAAAAAAAAAACATGTTTTGAACTGGCTTTTGACAGTTTGTACCAGGCAGGGCTGGTTTTGCAGAGGTGAAAAAGGCACATACATAGCTGACAATGTTGAATGGACGGGGGTTGGGATGGTGTGGGGAGGTGGTGTGAGTGGGGGGGATTGCCATCCAGCATTGACCGACTGAGCTGGCCGAAAAACTTGAAGCGACGGGGGTTGGGCAGAAGAAGCAGCTGATGCCGATCCACTGATTGCACTCGCAGGACACTCAGTATTGCACTTTATGAAAGCCTACATGTTGTGGAATAGTTTGAAAGGAAAGCCTACTCTTATGGGATGCTATGCCTTTCTTTATATCAAATTAAAAGCCTTTTTTGTCATCAATATAGTATCATGAAATGGGTGAAATATCATTCATAAAAGGTGCTCTGAAATGAGTCAAAATGGTTTGCACTTTGATGGCCCATGTTCAAAATAGGTAAAAAAAAAAAAAGTTCTGAACTGGCTTTTGACAGTTTATACCAGGCAGGGGATGATGTTGCAGAGGTGAAAAAGGCACATACATAGGTGAAAAGGTTGAATGGACGGGGGTTGGGATGGTGTGGGGAGGGCAGCTTTTTGCCATCCAGCATTGACCGACTGAGCTGGCCGAAAAACTTGAAGCCACGGGGGTTGGGCAGAAGAAGCAGCTGATGCTGATCCACTGATTGCACTTGCAGGACACTTAGTATTGCACTTTATGAAAAGCGACATTTTGTGGAATAGTTTGAAATGAAAGCCTAGTCTTATTTGATGCTATGCCTTTAAATCAAATTAAAAGCCTTTGTTATCATCAATATAGTATAATGAAAACGGTGAAATGTCATTCAACATAGGTGCTGCTCTTAAATGGGTCAAAATGGCCTATTTTGTTTGCACTTCCAGCCGTTGGCACGGTGACAACTACAGCCCCACCAAATTGACTGTTTTCTTGGCATAATGTGACCTAAAGGGGCCCGCCGAAGACGTGAGTCACGGCCAAATCAAACGTGCGCTCCAGCTTCCACGCCGACCCAATGACTATGACTCATTCGTTGGGCCTTGGCCATTGCTCATAAATCTGCCCCCTTTTATACTCGCCAGGATGGGGCTTGTTTAAATACCACATTGAAAACTATGTCTGGGTGTAATGTCAATGATTAAGTCATGGTCCCATCCCCATTGTGTCATAAAACGTCAGCCCGCTAAAAGGCAAAAATGGCTTTTGGGTTTTATGGATTGTCCAAAACGTGATGTCCTACCTGTGCTGATGTCCTTGTCTCCCATGAGACGCTCCAGGTAGCCCGGTCCCAAGCGTTCAAAGGCGGCGTTGGTGGGGGCAAACAGGGTGTACTGGCCCGGCTGGTCCAGCTTGTCCATCACGCCGGAGGTCAACGCGGCCGCCTGTCATCGCAGAGGTCAAAGGGTGAGCTCGAAACCCGTGGACTGGCATTTCTCGGGGAGATCGGTTGGCTTACGCTCAAGGAAGACAGCTCGTCTTCCACGTCCAGCACGCCTTTGATGGTGTTGGTGACGGCCCCGATGACGCGGTCGATGACGTGCACCACGCCGTTGGTGGCCACCTGGTTGGCGTGGACGATCCTGGCGCAGTTCACCGTCACCACCTTGGGGTCGGCCATAAAACGGTGACCTTTGGGAGTGTTTGGAAAGGGGAGTTGATTCTGGCCGGCAAGCTCACCCCATTGGAGTAGTGGTTGATGTTCAGGCCCATGTCGTCGTACATGGACGTGACGGTCAAGCCGTCCTTCATGTCTTTGGTCAGGAGCCGCGAGTTGACCATGTGCATGCGTAAAGCATTGTACAGCTCCATGTTGACGTTGCTCACCAGTGCCGACCGGACGCTCTGTCGCCACGCCGGGAAAAAAATATAACATGAGTAGACTGACTTTAGGAGCCGGTAGGGGCTCTGGAATCAACTCACGGGCTCCAACCGGTTCCAGGCGTCGTCACTGGGCGCGAACATGGTGAAGGATCCCTTGCCCTCGATCTCCTCCCTCAGCTTGGACAGGTCGGCGTATCGCTGCGCGTCCAACGCCTTCACCAGCCCCAGCGTGCCGTACACGTGGTCGATTGGAGCCACTATGGAAGAAATGGGCTCCGTGTGAAAAAAAACGTTGGTCAGTGGGTGAAATTCTTTGACACCCACCTGCAGGACATCCTCTCATGCCTTCTAGGCCCATGTAGCCGGGACAGCACTCGTACACCACCACGCTGCCAGGGGGGAGACAGAGACATGTTTGTGAGACAGCCATGTTTTTGAGGACACTCCGCTCTTCAAAACGTCCATTGGAATTGTCTCCAAAATTACTTTGCAAGTGCCAAAGCACGCTCCCCTCCCAAAAAAACTTGGTCTACACGCTGAGATAATGGACAGCGGTAATGATGGTGTTGTTTGTGTGAGATTGACACCAGGCGACATGTGCCAATATCCGCACAAACAGCTGGACGCAAGGAAGCCATGATGTCATCCCCCGCCGACGGGGTAACAGATGCGCTCCACATGGGCGTAAATTAAAAAACATGGGCGTAAATTCAAAACACGTGCACAAATACAACAACAATATCGAACCAGACGTCTTTGGTTTATGCCACAAATGGCCGGCCTTTTTAGGCAGGATGATCCATCCATAGAAAATTGGAAAACAAAAATGGGATGCTTGAAAATTTGTCATGTTCAAAATAAAACAGCTATCTAGCGTGCCTGGAATTGAACTGTAAATTAGCCATTTTGGATTAAAGTGGTCTCATTTTATATACAGCTGTTTCTACTATTTTGACAGTCTTGCTAGTCAACATCCAAAACACACATGCAGATGCAGATGGTGGCTGCCATTGGTTAAGGTTGTTTTTTTTCTTTTTAAGTCAGCTAATCAACAAGCTCCCCTGCGGCCTCATCAAGCATCAACAGCGTTTTCCTTCCTGCATTTACACTCAAGTACTTGTTTCTTGAGCGGTCTTGTTAGTTTGTCCGCAAATGAACACACGTGTGTTTTGCCACTAATTTGTCTTTGTTGTAAATGGTTTCCGTACAGAACTTGGACGTGGCTCGAACAAACAAAGTTAATTCTCCACTTATCTGATATGAAAAAAGGCCCCCGCTCCCTAGGAAAAAATGGGTGGGCTACTTACGCCTTCTTGCCACAGATAGTGCCTTTGTACCAGTTCCTACATGTGCTGAAGTATTTCTTCTTGGTCCCCAAAACCTGCTGCAGGGCGCATACGTTGGGTCTGAATGAATGGGATTAAGAGTGGGAGGGGGGGGGGGGGGGATTAAAGGTGGATGTTGTTGACAGACGCCATGAGATGGAATGTCAACAAATCACGCTCACAAAGGAAGCTTGAAAACCAGACTTTTCATGCCAAAAAACATACACACACTCTAAAAAACATACATTGGATTTTAACATTAGAGTCCCTCTTTTTTATCAATTCAATTCATTAATATTATTTTTACACAATTGTTTTTGATGTCACTATTGAGTTGTGGGCTAAAGTCACATTTAAAATAAGACTATTCAAATAAATCATATTTCTGAAATAATGAAGAAACTTTTAAGCAATTTCCCATCATTAACTTGCTTTTGGAGTCTATATTGGTTTTTTGGTACACATCCATTATAATTGAATTTGCATAACTTATTCATTGAATTTTTTCATTGTCATTGCTCATTTTGTTTTGCATCAAAACTCACAAATTGTCCAAAAAGGCAGTAGGTTTTGGGGTACTCACCCTTGGGTCCGGGCCCTGATACGGCTGTGAGTGACGATCTTGTCGTAGGCCGACGACGCCTGGACGGTGGCCCTCGAGCAGAGCGCCGCCACAATGAAGACGGCGGCCGCCACCACGGCCCGATGCATCCCGGAGGTCGTCATGATGCGCGCTGGACCTCGCAAGTCAGTGTGTGCACGGTGGTGGGCCGGGCCTGGCTTTTATAAAAAACCCCTACAGTACCCCCCCACCCCTTCCTTCATGTACACATCATAGGCCTAGCCCCCCCCCCCTCCCCCCCGTAACCCCCTCCCATTGACTCCCACCAAAGTGAGTCAACGGCGAGTTGGATGACGGCCCACCTCCATCACACCCCGGAGCCCCCGATACGCCAGCGTGCCTTCCGCCAGAAAAAACATTGTTATGATATGATATGTTGTTTTGTTCAGATCATGAATTTGATGATCTATGTCTTTGTGAATTTGCAATTTGCTGCAGGTGGGGCAGGTGGGGAAGGTGGGGAAGGTGGGGAAGTGCCCCACGGCCATTTTCCATTCAATTCAGATACTGAATCTTATCTTAAAATCACTGTGCATGCATATATCTTATCATCCAATCATTTTTCCCCCAAAAGTATGCATAAAACTTCCTAAAAGATTTGCATTTCTTAAAAGGAATACATTTATTTTCCTCCAAAATGCCAGGAATGCTTGCTTTGTTTTTTAATTCTCTGAACATAGTGTACATTAAATTATAGAAAACTTGACTTTCTTATGGATGAGTTTTATTTCAATTTTCCCTTAAAATATCCAATTTGGAAATTGTGGGTATACATATACTGTACCTACGTGGTATATAATAGTACGTTTTAAAGATTCAACAAATGGCAACATGTAGGTTTAAGGTAAACAACCCATTCATGAATATGAATTGATGAAAAAGGGGGGAATTAAGTAGGAGTAAGAAATGTGTGTGTGTGCTCATTACTCTAACATTAATGACTGGAGGAAATTGTTTTGGAATTTGATGAGAAAATTCATCTTACCCAAAGGACTGGAAGGTCAAGTCAATGGAATGAATGAATGGATGAGTGTTCACCATCGTGCTGTGATATTTCCATCTGGTGGTCCAAGTTTGGTGGTACAGTCTGCAAAATTCACACAATTGCTTTCAGAAACATCATCATGTATATTAAGGAAGGAGAAAATTGCACATTTTGGAGGTTAACAAAGAAAGAAAAATACAGTGTCTAGTTTAATGGACCACGTCTTTAAACACCAAAAAGCAGATCAGCATTTTGTGTGTTAAAAAAAATGATTCACTAAATCAAAGAGTCCCCCAATCAATGAACATATGACAAATGGTTCCAGAATTCATCATTTGCCTTCGCTTCATGCTTGGGAAACGACGCCCTTTGCGGTCAGCATTGAAAGCGCCGCCGTGGATGCATTCGTTGTTCAAAAAAGAACCACGAAGACAACGGGTGGAAAAAAAAAGCTATAAAGTGCACAAAACCTCCAAATTAAGGCATAAAGTCTTCGGGATTCTATTGCTGCGCGCACACATTTCCACTCCAGCGCCTCCCTGAGTCTCGTTGGCCTCACTTAAAAAAAAGGGGCGCAACTGGACGCAAAACTGGATGTTGAAGGAACCAAAGTGAGCGGCCACTTTTTTGGGAAGCAACGTGCTCTTTTTCCATGTAACAAAAGGGGTGGAGCTTGTGATCAGAAAGGAGACGGCTCAACAACAACTCCGTGACCTTTGGCCTTTGCAAACTTTTTGGGTCAAAGTTCAGGCCGTGCTCTCGTCTTCCCTCTGCGCCAGACGGCCCACGTCCGGACCCTGTTCTTCGTCCTCCGCCTCCTCCGACAGAGAGTACATTTTTCGGGAAAGGTCGGCGGGTCCCGCCCCGTTGGCGCCGCCGCCCCCCCGCCGGCGGGAGCCACCCGCTTGGTGCCGTTTGTGGAAGACGGCAAAGTCGTCGAATAAGCTCGGGGCGTCGCCGGGAGACGGGGCGCCGCCGTTGGGGAGCCCGTTATAGGCCGAGGGGGCGCGCGAGGCGGACGCCACCCGTCGGAGGAGGGAGGCGGCCGCCTTGAAACGGTGGCTTCTGACCGGCGGGCGGCACGCCGTCTCCAGGGGGCCGTCGGGGCGAGGCGGGACGGGCTCAGACGGGGTGACGGGGCCGTCGTCTCGCCCCCCCTGCGGGACCACCCGCCCCATCTTCATCATGCCCATCACCTCGTAACGGAAGCTGGAGATGTCCTGTTTCAGCTCCTGTGGGACAGAGCTCGTGTCAGAGTTTGGAAGAAAAGAAACACAGGCTTTCCAGACCTTAAAGTTATCTTCCGTCAGGCCTTCCTCCGTCTTGGCGTCTCGAATCATGGCGGCCACGTAGCGCTTGACCAGGTTCCTCAGCACCTCCTGCGCACACGCATCCGGCAAATTGGCCGTGGGCACTTTTTCCCCAATCGGTGGCGCTCGTCTCCGTGGAAACGTCACGGCCCGTTAGGCGGGAGAGAAATGGCGAGCGGGGTGGGGGAAGAAAAGTGGAAAAGGACCCCCCCCCCCCTGTCCCCCCCACAGAGGCGCGCAAATAGAACTCCACACCCCACTGATTGTGGATGTGACTCATCAATTCCAGCAGCAGCAGATGGAAAAGCGCAAATATGGAGCAACATGAGGGAAGGGCCTACCTGGTACTGATGGTTTATTCTCAGGTTCTCCGCCGCCCGCCTCTGCACGGGAGACACATCGTCGTCTTTAAGATACGATTTGGAAGTCGGCGGGCAAACCCATCCATCCATTCCTACCCCCAGCGTGCCGATGGTGTTTTGCCGGGCGGCGCGGTTCCCCCGGCAGGCGCGCGCCTTCAGCCAGCAGACCAGGTACCAGAAGGACTTGGGACCAGGGACGATGTTGAAGGGCGGCGGGAGGGTGGCCCCCTCCTCAAAGTAGCTCATCCAAAGCTTGGTCCTGGCGAACTTCCACTCGATGTCCGCGTGGTCCTGCAAAGTTCACGAGATGATTTCAAACCAAATTTGGGACCTCTGGCCACGTTCTCACCGCAATGTGCTGATAGGAATTGTTCATCATGGCAATGAGCATGTTGAGCAGCACCACCAGGGAGATGATGTTGTAGGTTCCGAACATGGTGGCGCCCACAAACTCGGTGAACTGGTGGTCGGCGTCCACGTTGGTCACGTACAGGCTGATCAGGCCGAA
Organism: Stigmatopora nigra; assembly: GCF_051989575.1. Classification (NCBI taxonomy): domain Eukaryota; kingdom Metazoa; phylum Chordata; class Actinopteri; order Syngnathiformes; family Syngnathidae; genus Stigmatopora; species Stigmatopora nigra. The sequence goes on from NC_135526.1 coordinate 740,711, forward strand.
GATGGACCAGAACAGAGACTGCAGGGTCTCGAACAGCCTGGAGGAGAGCACGGGCACAACATTGCGTTACCAAATTTGTCATCCCGAGTTTCCCCGAGTCTAAAACTCACGTGGAGAAGGCGTTGTTCTGCTCCACGCATCGGATGCCTTTACACTTGCCCCTCTCGTCCGCCGCTTTGGTTTCGTAGTAGAAGTAGAGTTGGTTCAAGCCGTTGGCAAAGGCCAGCAGGACCTGCGGTGGGCGAGGCAGCACATTGGGCCACTCCGGGCGCCTCCACGGTCTCGCTGGGTGACGGCAAATGGCTTTACCAGGCAGTAGATGAAGAGAAACTTGAGAATGTCCAGCAGCATCCGGCCCAGGGAGATCTGCAGGGGTCCCAGGTGGGAGTTGGCCGTGAACAGCGAGATGAGACGCAGGGAGCTGAAAATGTTGGCTATGGCGAAGACCGCCTCGGCCACCAGCGTGGGGTGCCACATCTCCCACTGGTTCCTGGGTTTGCTGCCGCTGTACTGCCAGGAGAAGAAAGCCTCCCAGTCAGTCCCGGCCGGAACCACGGCGGCGGCCAGCGGCCAGCGGCTTACCTTGGTGTAAGCCACCACTTTCAGGGAGATGGTGGCCAGGTACAGGGAGTTCATGACAAAGTCCATCAGGTTCCACCAGTCGTGGACGTAGTCCTGGAAACCGCCGTCCCACATTTGCTTGATCTCGGCCCAGATGAAGCCTGCAAAGGTAAAAAAAAGTGGTTGGTCTCAGAACACCCTCTCCCCGGTTGGACCGGACCCTCCTCACCCAGAACCCAGGGCAGGATCATCCACTCCACGGTGGTGGGCGCCGGGCCCTGGCGGTCCTGCTCGGTGGTGACAATGTGCTGCGAGGCCAGCAGCAGCAAGAAGAGGAAGGTAAGGTAGGACGCCGTGTGGCAGATGAACTTGATGAAGGGCTTGCGGATGAACAGCCCGTAGCGACTCTTTGGCGCCGTCAGGTAGCAGACGGCGAAGGCCGGGTACAGCAGCCCGATGAAGACGCAGGTCAGGAACTTGCCGGCCCAGTGGCGCCGCCTCCAACCCGGGAACTCGTCGTACCAGCGCGACGCCAGCAGTTGCTGGCAGTTGGGCTGCGCCACAAACTGAAAAGAAACAAAGACAAATTTCAACATTGGATTTTTTTTCCTATTCATTGCCCTCGACGGAAGCGGAGTGGAGCGGCGTGTTGCGGCACGTCACCATGTTTGAGGGCCGCCTCGGATTCTACGGAGATGAAATAGAAGACACGGTCGGTCGGCCAAAAGCACGCCACGAGATCGGATCCGCCGAGCGTGGACCCGCACGGTCGGATGCTGAACGACTCTGCAGCCCGTTCCCATGGCAACAAGGGCTCCCAATTCATCGGCGTGTGCGCGAGCGCGCCACTCAAGTGACTCACATTTGGAGACAGAAAATATGTCAAAAGGAACACAAAAGTCGAGCACAAAAGTGGAAGGCAAAGTCGACCGACGCCTGTCAGAAGCGCCGCCGACGAGGGCTGACGAACGCCCACGGAGAGCCGGAGGAGACCTTGGATTCGTGCTCGTGGTGATGGGATGGCGTTACGTCGAGAGGTTGCGAGAGTTCAAGGCTTTGTTCGCCATGTAACGTTCTGAAGTCTGTGGCTATTTGTAGAGTTCAAGAGGTGAAAACAGAGCGAGGTTGGCCAGCCGGCTGTTCTGTCCAAGCACACCTTTCCCAACTTCCTATAGCTTTCCGTCCTATTAATATACCCTAAAGAGTACTCGGAAATAAATGGAGCGAGGTCCCCCCCGAGCCAAATAGGCTGCGCTGCGCTAAAGAAAAAAGAGAGCAGTACGACGGGAGAAGAAAAAAAAAGATGAGCAAAAGCCGCCGCTTGGTTCGCCGCGCTCGCCGACTGTGACGGGAAGCGGCGGAGCGTCGGATCACACAGATAAAATCAGCATTAAAAACCGCAGATTAGCTTCTGGCTGCCCCCCTCCCCGCCTCACCCGGCACCCCACGACTCAATGAGAGGATTTCTTTCATTTTCTCTTGGAGTGCAAATGTGAGCGTGTTCAGGACGGAATGTTGTCTTTTAAGGAACACCATGTGATTTGGGACCCAGTCCTTTCCAGATGTTCAACTTTGACACCTGTTGTGGAATTAGTGGCACAATAAAGTGCAATAAACATTGAGGCTAGAGAAGAGAGCAACAGAAATGGTTTCAATGTGCAGCCGTCAGAGACACTTGAAGTCTGTCATTGAAGCCAAATTGGAATGGCCTCAGACTCAATGAGTCAAGATTCAGTCTCGCTCTTGATCTGGATTGGTCATGTCCATCCCATTTAAAGGCAGCTGAAATGTACTTCCCCGGGCTACAGGGGAATCAATTGGTCGTGCTTGTCCGACATTTGAGTCTTTCCCACAAGGTCAAAAACCATCCTGGTGAGTCACGATGCCGTTGCTATTATCGTCGGCTTGGAGTGTTGCGGAAACTGCAGAGCGCCAGAGATAGGAGAGCTCGAAAAGTGGCGAGATCACTAACCAGAAAAGCTTGTTTTTGTCAAAGCGCAAAGCTCGATGCCGGTCCGTTAGATGGTTGACGGTTATGAAATGACAAGCGGTCTGACCTCTTTTTGGTGGTACTTGATGGCCAACTTAAGTCTGGCCAAGTCTCCGTTGCCCTCTTCCTCCAGTAGGTTGAAATCATCTCTGTAGTTGAGGATCATCTCCAGCTCTCGAGAGCTTCTGGTCTGGTCCAGAAGGTCTTTGGCAAACTCTTTACACTGCTGAGACAACTCTTCGTACTCTGACTTGAACTCGTTTTCGACCTGGAAACAAAAAAAACATGAATGAAAATGTGGTCCTTGCTCATCAAGTTTGTCACTCTGCAATTCAGGCTTAGCTTTTGTATAGTCACATGGCACCATGATAGTATTTTTGATGATATTTTTTGGGAAGAATGTGCTACCTTGCTAAGTTCTTGCAGCTCCCAGCTGAGCCGGAAGGCGGTGAGGAAAGGGTCCTCGCTGGAGAGGGCGATGAGCGAAGGACTGGAGAGCGCCTTGTAGATGTTCAGACGGGAGCGCGAGTGTCTCAGGCTGTCCACGTCCGAGCTGGACACGCATTCCACGCAGTTGCAGCGGACCTGCACCATCAAAAAATGGAAAAAAAACAAGGAAACAATTGCGCATTGTCATCAAAACGGACAGACTGAACGGTAGAAATTGAATGATCGCTTCATTATCTTCATTTCCAGGATAAAAATCTGAAATGAGTCCGGCTTGATTTGACTTTTGGGAGACTTTACACTTTACAAGCGCTTGGATTCTTGCTAACGTTATTAGGAATATGGCCATAATACTTATTCATAGCTCCAACTTTTTCTTTTTGTTTAATAGCTGACTTGGGCCGGGGGGGGAGGAGCCTCACCTCGTGCGGCTGCGGCACGGACACGCCTTTCTGCACCAGGAGCTTGATGATCTCGTAGTTGTTGGTGTGCGCCGCCAGGATGACCGGCGTGATGTCCGGCGTAAAGTCCGAGAACTGCTTGTCCAGCAGGATGGGAGGAACCTTCCGGGAAAAGAAAAACACCGTTTAATCTCTCAAACACATTGTTTCCAAAACTTTGGTGGCATTTTGCTGCATTTCGAAGATGAGACAGAATTTCATTTCCAAAGCACTTTTCATTATTTTTCCCGCCCCATGAATAACGCATGAACACTAGCGACAAAACGCAGAGAAAGTGCACGTCAACAAAGGTTTACAATACAGACTTGATTTGAATGAGTCGCTGGTTTTAATGAGCCAAATCCTATTTGTTGGCATGGGAGCTCGTTAGATGGCTTTCCAATTCATTCCTATGGAGCCGCAATTTTTATTTTAGACTTTTAATGACTTTAAATTTGAAATATTTAGGCCAGGGTTGACCAAATTCAGTCCTGATGTTGCCACTTGCAATGCCTTATCGACTTTTTGACAGTCAAAAGTTTTGGGTGGCTTTTTTCACTTGACGGGGGGGGGGCTCTCTTCTCACCTCAGCGGCACGGTCAATAAAGCCGTCATTCCCCAGGCCTTCACGTTACGCTAGCCTTACCGCAGAAGCACTTAATACGGAGAATATGTTTTTTTTCCCCCTTCCAGACGGAGCACGGAGAGGGAGTAGATGACTTAATGTATGCGGGAGATAAGCGCGGCAATTCACATGGCGAGACGGACGGACGGATGGACGGAGCAGCGCTGAGCTTCTGTAGAAAGATGGGAGATTTGATTTGAATTTGGTAAAGTGGACTTTTTTTCCCTACTTGTTTTTAAGTCATTTTAATGAGGCTCCCTTTTCTTGATGTTTCCTTTCATGCTTTCTGTTGGCGTTTTTGACTTGAAGGATTTATTTGTATTGATTCTTTTCAAAAGAACATATTTTTTTATACTCATTTTAATAGTAGTTTTTGAGATTTAGTTGTTTTGGTCATGGATGCAAACTTTTACTCGGGCAAAAATGGGCCAGAACGCCAGGAAAGCTGACCTGTACGCCGCCGCTGGGCTTCCTGTGGTTGAGCAAGAGCTCCACGGCGCCCACCACCTCCTTGCGAATGGCGTGCAGCAGGGCGTCGCCCACGTAGACGGCGAAGCTCAGCAGCAGCTCGATGATCTCCAGGTTCTCGTTCTCGATGGCGATGAGCAGCGCCGTGCGGCCCAGCGGGTCGATGCAGTTGATGTTGATCTTGAAGTAGATCTCCGCTTCCTGACGGAAAAATCCGAGCGCAGAACGGGGCGGTAAAAATAAGCGCCGAGCCGGACGGAATCCCACCGGCGACCCGACCTGCAAGGCCTGCTTGACGCTGGCGTAGTCGCCCTTCTCCACGGCGCCCAGGTAGGCTTTCTCCAGCGCCGACAGCTCCGACTCGGCCCGCACGATCCTCAGCGGGATGCGGTCGCGGTAGGTGGAGCTGTCCGAGCGCCGGTAGTACAACTGGGACATGGCCCCGAGTGAACAAACTGCAAAGATTTGGAAAATAAATAAGTTAACATCAGACGGTAGCTTATGACGTTCCAAAAACCTTCGGTCCGTCCGTTTTCATGGGTCGATGAAAGTGGACTGAAAGAACTTGCCGAGAAATCCGGCGTTCCCAAAATGTTTACAACGGCAGTGCCAAGTTAATTGCAATTAGCGGCGCCGGTAACCACATTAACTTTAGCTGGCGGCTCCTGGATTGACAGGCGGGCCCCGATGCTGTCCAGACGTAAAGCCCATTAAGTTGGCTAATTGATTGACAGCGCCAGCGGTTGCCCGGCGACTGCGTCTAAAAAAGAAAGAAAAACCTGCTCCGTCTTTTCTTTTTCTTTTGTTGTTTTCGTTGCACTCCCTGATGGCAAATTGCCCTAACAAGGAAATGCTGGGGACGTCAGCAATAAAGTCAAGTCATGAACATCGTCAAGAAAACCAGTCAGAGGCCAAAGCGGACAAAAACAAGTCTTTAAAAAAAGTTAGTGTTGCATCTCCAAGACAGAATTTAAAAAAAAAGGGATACAAGAATTGGACTACCTATTTGGAATCCAGATCCCATCTGGACTCAAACCACCATGACCCATGTAAATGCGCGTGTGAACCAACGCGTGACTGCAGTCGCTGCATTATTTGATCCCGCAGCCACCAAGCGTCGCCTTTGGCCGACTTGGGCAAATAATAATCACACTTTATTGTGTGTTCACGCAACGACACACACACAAATTGACGCTGCTGCTGCAGTGCTAGAAAAAAATAAAAAAAGCAACATGCAATCATCCGCTCATTCTGATTTGCCAAAGTTGTACGCTTCCTACTGTTGCTGTGCGTTTCTTTTTAAATGATGAAGAAAATAAAAAAATAAAAAATGAAGAAGCACCCACCTTGTGGCTGTTGCACATGGGAACTTGCTTTGGCAAGAAGACTCTTTTTTTGGTTCTCCGTGTCAATTGTATCCGCAAGAGGACGTGCACCTCCGTCTCCTCTTCCTCATGGGCATCCTCAACATCATGGTGCCCCCGACGCTCGCCACTCGCAGGACCGCCAGCGCCGCCGGACTGCCGTGCTTCGATCACGACTCGCTCGCTGGCGACTTTGGAAAAGGAGGAAGGGAGAGACGCAGAGATGGAGAGAGAAAGAGAGGGAGGGAGGGAAGAGAAATGGGTGAGAGAGAGAGAGCGATGCAGCACCCCTTTAAAACCCACAAAGTGCGCCTATCATTCAATCAGCCACCTGTTGGAAGGAAGAAGATGATGCCAAGAAGAAAAAAAGGAAAAAAACCTGCAGATTGAATAAGTCTCTGGCTACAATGGACAGCCACATATGTCCAGTGATTTGGGCTTTTATTTTGGCGGCGCCCGCCGTGTTTACAGTCTGCGCTCCAGACCCCGGCAAGCGTGACACTGTTTGTGTAGGAGGAACATCTATTCTATTCTAGTCTCCACCAATGGCGCCACATCAAAAGCCGACGTTTAGCACACATTTTTTGGCCGTCTTTTGACAGATATATCATTATGGGATGATAAAAGACGGAGAATTGACTCCTACAAAAGTAGAGTTATAAATTGTGAATCAGAGGCAGCTTTTATGTGAGAAATTTGAAAATTCAATGATTTTTAAGGCAATTTATACGCTTGTATACATGTAAATACGGTAAACGTCACCCTATCTGTTTTGGTGAAGGCGAGGCCTTTGTGGTGGGCCGACTATTTTCAAAAGTCTCGCCATGTTCTCACCAAGAAATCCATTTTAAAATGAGAACATGAACAACGTGAGCGTTTGTGACGGCAAATGTGTTCAAATCAATAGCCAATTGCGCTCAAGCCAGCGTATCGATAAGACAAGCGCCTTTTTTTGTCAGGCCTTTTTTTTGTCAGGCCTTTTTACCCCCAGGGAACAGTTTTGCGAGCGTGTAAATACGCCACCCGTTTGCGTTTGACTGCGTGTGTGAGCGCGTGTGTGTGTGTGTGTGTTTGTGGCTACTAGTGGAAGAAGAAAAAAAAAAAGAAGCCAGGATTGCTTCTAAAAATAGTCCCAAAGCTAATTCTTCTCCCGTAAAAGGCGATTGATGGCGGCTGACGTTTTAAACAAGAAGTCCAGCGCTAGGCATTTCGTCGGAAGCCACGTCGTCAAAACCCCACCATGACGGAGGACGCGCAAAACTTGACTGACTCACTTCTAAGGAAAGCTCATGGTGGAGATTGGAGCTCTTCAAAAAAAAGGCCAATTTATCCATTTTGGAAGAATTGATCAAAGTAAAGTCTCTTATTCTGGAGATTCCCTCTATATTTTTTCTTTTTTTTTTTAGGGGGGGGGGCGTCATGTAAGTCGCGCATTGACGGGTCAAAGCCGCTGGCTTGTGAAAGGTTCCTTTATCACCATGGCAACACGTTGTCCCCCCCCTGGCCCATTGAGCCTCCTCTCAGCGCCAATCTATCAAGTTGCAGTATGATGCAGCTCTCCCGAAGAGGCAATGTGCTCAATTGATAACACGCGCCTTTCATGAGCCCGACGTGGAAGGCGACAAGTGGGTTTCATTGTGTGTGACAGTGTGTGTTACTTTACAGCAAAAGACCACAAGGCAGAAAGGTTAACAAGATGTACCTGTTTAGTTCTTACACAGGAGTCCAGTGGTCTTGATTTTCAGGTTTCCAAACCTTCACGACATCCCTTTGGCTTGGTGAATGTGGCCTCAGGATGGCCGCCTGGGCCCGCCTCCAAATCCAATGCTGAAACGGGATGGTTCACAGAGTTAAAATCCACGAGTCAAATGCCATGCAAAACAATGAAATTGACTTTATTTGCAAAAAACACATTTCCTTTGGCAGGAGCCACGTGCCTTTTTGTTATCTGTCTGATCCGATGGTCCATTCAACCAGGATTTGAATTAAAAAATGGGCCTTTTTTTCTACTGCCAGAGGCAAAAACAGCCAGCCAATAGACTCCGATGAGACTTTTCATTTCCTTCTGCTCGGGGGCGATTAAAAGAGTGGATTTGTCAAAGCCACATCACACCATCTGCACCTTTTTACTGTGTGATGATGATGATGATGATGATCCACTGCTGTGTTCCATCCCAAAGCAGCATTTGACAATTTTGGGAAAGCATGATATGGAGCAAAGTTTGATAGCCTTCTTCTAGAAGGTTCATTTGTCTGTGACTCCACTGAGGGCTCCTTTTGAGGAACAAATGCAGAGAAAAGCAATGAATAAAAAATGACAAGGCGAGCGTGTGTGGGGTGACAATCCCGACATTGTGACTGAAGGCTAAAAAAAACAAAACAAACATTGGAATGCTTCATCTGTGACCAATCCTTTGTTTACCAGGCGGCACATCGGAGGTTGAGCATTAACGTTGCGCTATCCCAGTCGCCGGCGGCAACCATGCATGCTTCCAACCGAGGATGGAAAAGCAGTACGAAAATTCAGTTTTCCTCTCAGCCAATGAGGGCCATGCTAGAGTCAAACCAAAAGGAAAAAAAGGGTTAATTAGTTTTTGTGTCTATCTTCTTCCGACTGAAACCAAGGAAGAAGGAGCATCTATTTCTCTTCTCTGCCCATTTGCGGAGTGAGTGTCTCATAATGCGCTTAACCCTTCCCAGATGGCGGATGTCAAGAAACCCGAGCTCCGCCCGACGTGTGCCATCCAAGTAAAAATGGTGGCAATTGGATTTCCTCTTACCGTCATGATGCCTTCACGTTGCAATAAGGGAGGGAGGGAGGGAGGAAGGTCTTGCTTGGAAGGAAAGTTCCTAAAAAGCAAGAGAGAAAAAGGATGAAGTGTTGAATGGGATTTTTTTTTCAGTGTGCAAATGCACCCTGTTCTATTATGAAGGAGGAGGAAAAAAAACAAGTCTTGTTATATTAAAGTGTCACGTCGTCCCTCATGGCCTCGTCAAGTTGACCTTTCCGGCCGATCCTTTTTATTTAACGTTGAGCGAGCCCGGCTAACAGTTTCTCGCTACGTTTTTTTTTTCATTCTATCGGAGAGAGACTTTTCTTTTCAGAGCGTACTGACATTTGGTGGCGAGGCTCGCTTGTATCCATCAACAGGCTGCCAGTAGAAGAAAAAAAATCGCATTCTAAGGTTGAAAAAAATAATCGATGGACATACACGTGTCTACACAACATTATTGTCTTGTCACATTTGTCTGGAATTTTGGACTTTTCAAAACATCTTATTTAGAATTGCAATGCCAATTGCACTCGCTTTTTACAAAATCTGCTTCTTGGCCAGATGAGATGATCTCAAATCAATAAATCTTAATTTACGCTCCTCGTGTTAAATGTTGCATGAGCCTTTCCGTGCGTGTCAGATAATAAGAAAATCATTTTTTTCCCCTTTTCCGTTGAATAACTGCATGGCTGCTTGTCTCGCTTCCTTTGGGACAAAAGTGGACCAAAGAGACGCCCCCACAGGTCACTCGATCATTTGGCATCAAGTTCATCGGCTTAAATGGGAAAGGTAATAATGTCATTTGAAGTTGTATTTGATAAACGGATCTATGAAAACGCCTGTTGTATTATTTTTTACTGTAATTGTTCATGTGCGGTTCAGTTTTTGGACATTGCGGCCATCTAATAGAGGTCGTTTGCGGGCCTCATCTGCTCGTCCGCGGGCGTAGGGGCGGCCGATACACACGGATCTAAATAAGCACGCGTCCATCAATCAAAATGAAGGAGCGCTTCCCCCAGCGTTGGTTTCGACCTTTGCGTGAATGACGAGTCGGGCGCTCGCTTCTCATTTAAGCTCCAAGATGGATGCGAGCTTTCGGGGTCAATGGCTGCTGTCATGCCGCCGCTTATCTAAGCAAATTATCCAACGCCCGCTTTTTTACAGCCGCCGGATGAGAGTGAGGTGAAGTGTACTTTCTAGTGAGGCTTGGTCTCCTCAGCGATAAGATCAGCCGGGGATTAACAACGCGTTTTATTTTTAAATCCAACCTTGAAGTTTGCTTTTCAAGAGTCAGAAGATCACTAGTTTAGTATTGATTCAAATCTGAAAAGTCCAATGTGCATCTTTCAGGAGGTGGAAATATGTGGCAGAAACACAAGGGGCTGTTTTTTACGTATTAATATTAACATTAAATATATGTATGCTGAGGACTTTTTTCTAAATTTAAAATGGTTACAATCTTGCTGTATATTCCTAAAATAAATACTTCAGCTCAATAAAACTTCCTAATACAAAACAGAAAAATACTGTTTAGAATAATGAGATAAAATTATGGATTTTGAATGCATGATTTGGCTTATGATGTACTACTACAGTTAGTTAAGCACATCTACCTATTATACATTACTTATCAGCGTTGTGTTACTCAATAGCGCCCCCAAAGTCAATCATTAGGATATATTTCGCAATAACAATGCAAGATAGAATCACAATACCTGTAGACATGCAAAAGCAATGCAAGACTATTGAAACGAAAACTTGCTTAAATCAAGTGTAAAAGACTTTGGTTTTGTAGTAGTTTGCATATTTTGGAGAGAAATGGAGTTTCGCCCCCACATTTGATCGATTTGACTGGCTTTCGTATTGTTGTCGTAGCGCTAGACACGTGTCTCTAATTGGGCAACAGCGGTCACATGACGAGAACTTGGGCATGTTGCTCGGTAAAGTTTGCGGAAATACCATGCACACTTCGCAGCAAGTTTTCAAAGTAATATAACATTTTAAATGTGTGGAGCTTTTAGGAATACATTGATAACTACAACTTATTTTTTGTCAATATTGTAACTTTTTTATGTGTATTTTATCAAAAAAGTTAAACAATTTCTCCAAACAATGATGGAGAGCATGCAAAAAGATGCTTTATTTTTTCACTTTGGTCGTACGTGCCATTGCAATTGAGTAAATTATTTAGCCTTTACTTGGACACTGTTAAATCCCGTTTCCATATTTTTAGCACAAAGAAACAGCATCTATACTAAGCAAAGCCATGACAACGTGTTTTTACCTGCGTGCAAACGTCCAGAAACTTGGACTTCTGCTCCCCTCCAGACGGATCGGGACGAAGCTCCGGCGGTCGTGTGAATACCAACTTTCATGCCGGGGTCTGACCTCGGGAACAACGCTGCGGAGAGACTTCCTTAAAGGTAGGGCTGCAGCAAAGTACAATGGGCCGTGCATTAAAAATCAAAAAGGAAGGGGTGAAACAACTAATCTTCGTTTTTAGTTTTTGCAGGGATGGCCAACTCCGGTCCTCCAGTCTCCCTTCTCCGGTCTGTTTACCACATCTCCCTCCTCTACCACAGCTGAATCAAATCATCGCCATCGGTATCAAGCATCTGGACCGCGTGCTGATGCCTTGGTCATTTAATCCGTGTGTGGTAGAGGATGGAGATGTGGAAAACAGACTGAAGACCGCAGGACCGGACTTGGCCACCTCTGTCTGATTCATTGGAACGTGAAGCAAAAGTTTTGTTGAAATGACCCCTCCCCCTTCCCCGAGGAGATATGGAGGCCAATCTGGCCACCTCGTGGAAGAAGCTGAAGGATGCTCTCCCGGGCAGCTCCTGGAGCCCGCTGGAGATCAACCCCCTGCTCCCCCCCGAGCAGACCGACGTTCTGATCGTGGGAGGCGGTGTGGTAGGCTGGTCCATCGCTTACTGGCTCAAGAAGAAGGAAGGGATCCGAGGCGGGCTCAAAATCGTAGTGGTGGAGAAGGACACAATGGTAAGTCGAAACAAAACAACAACAACAGAAGTCCTAACTAAAGATTGATGGGGGAAATATTGCACCTCGTTGTCCAGTACTCACAGTCATCCACGGTGTTGTCGGCCGGGGGGATCCGCCAGCAGTTCTCCTTGCCGGAGAACATCAACCTGTCTTTGGCGTCCGCCCACTTCTTGAGGAACATCAACGTAGGTGCGCGGCCAAGACCGTTGAGGGGCGTGCGTTACAAGTTGAGATGAACATGGTCCCTCAGGATCACTTGGCCGTTCTGGACCAAGATCCCGTGGACCTCCAGTTCAACCAGGCGGGCTACTTGTTCCTGGCCAGCGACAAGGCGGCCAAAATCATGGAGGACAACTTCCACGCTCAGAGGTCTGTTGCTGAAAGATGGGTCCAGCAAAGGTTTCTACATTTTGTTGTGCTTTGAAGGATAGCCGGAGCTCAAGTGTCGCTTCTGTCGCGCAAGCGACTCCAAGAGAAATTTCCCTGGCTCAATACCGAAGATGTGGCGCTGGCTTCATATGGTGAGCGACAGTCCATCAAACTTTGACAGTCTATCACTCCAAAACATACAATTTTGGTCATGATTTTTTTTATTTTGGAAAATGTCTTCCAATCCCATACGGCTGCTGAAACTAGAACAGTCATCCAAATGATAGGAATAAAAGTTTGTTTGTTTTTTCCCTCACAAAAACACAGGTCTGGAGAACGAGGGCTGGTTCGACCCGTGGGCTCTGCTCAACGCTTTCCGAAGAAAAGCTCTTTCCATGGGCGTCATTCAATGTCACGGAGAAGTCACGGGTGGGTACAATGCACGCTTCCAATCCACCAGTTTATTAACATTCGTCTCTCTGTCAGGTTTCAATTATTCATCTCTCGAAGCCACGGCGGAGGACGGACGAAAAATGGAGTTGAGGACGGTTAAATCTGTGAAAGTGAGCATAAAAAGAAAAAATATATATAATCAACCGACAGTACTGTGAGTGGAGGAACTTTGTTTTGACTCCACTTACTTGCTTATCAGGTGCAGATGATGAACAGTATGGAGTACCAACCCGTAGAGTGCGCCTTGGTAGTCAACGCCGCCGGGGCCTTCTCGGCCAAACTGGCCAGCATGCTGGGAATGGGCCTGGGATCCAAGGAAACCATGGCCGGGATTCCCATTCCTGTTGAACCCAGGAAAAGGTACAAAAAAATCCATCAAAATAGGAGGGAGGCCTATCCATGGAGTCTTTTGCTCGTTGCACCGACCGCAGTGACTGCGTTTCAGGTTCATCTATGTGTTCCACTGTCCCGACGGTCCCGGTCTGGACACGCCCTTCCTCATCGACCACTCGGGCGTTTACTTCAGGAGAGAGGGGCTCGGAGGGAACTACATTGCTGGGAGATCGCCAGACGAGGTTGGGAAAAAAGGAAAAAAGGGACTTCAACTGGGATGGGGAACCCAATTGAAGAGTTTTTTGGGGGGGTTCCGGGTTCAAAAGTTGTTGAACTAGAACATTTTGGAGAAAAAAAATAGTTTGGTCAAATGAGCGGAAAATAGGCATAAAAAAAAAGTTTGCTTTTGTATGCTTATCCAATGAATGCGTGAAAAATTGCCAAGCACCCGTGCAACAATGCTTTGTGTGGTTTTTGTTTTGCGTCAGGGGGAGGAGCCCGATGTGGCCGATCTGGAGGTGGACCACCAATTTTTCCAAGACAAACTTTGGCCTCACCTGGCACATCGTGTCCCCGCTTTTGAAAATCTCAAGGTAACTTTGGCGCCCCTCAAATGGTGTCCGTTTGTCCTTTTTGTTCTTGGAGGCACCGCTGGACTCTCAACAGCTGTCTTCCCACAGGTGACGAGCGCCTGGGCGGGCTACTACGACTACAACACGCTGGACCAGAACGGCATCGTGGGCCTGCACCCGCTGGTCAGCAACATGTACTTCGCCACGGGCTTCAGCGGCCACGGCCTGCAGCAGTCGCCCGCCGTGGGCCGCGGCATGGCCGAACTCATGCTGGAAGGCGGCTTCAAAACGCTGGACCTGAGCCGCCTGGGATTTCGGCGTATCGCCGAGGGGCAGCCCTTGTCTGAGAGGAACATAGTTTAGACGTGGCAAGTTGCCCATCCAGATTAGGAAGCGCCACCAAAGCCAATCGGCGGGACTGCAAAGACAAAAACAACAACAAGCGTCACAATCGGTTTGCTTGTCCGAGCCATCCGACCGCTTACAATGGATTAGAGAACATTTTATGGAAGTTAACTGGAAATGCAGGGTTATTGGCTGGATAATAACTTTAGCATTATACCCCTCAGGACAGTGAAACGCGGTCATGTTTCGACAAAATGGAGCAAATGTCTTTAATGCAAGCAACCCAGCCAGATCATCTTTAGCACCCTGCCACCCTTGTTAGAAGATCTAAAGATAATGATATAGATGTAGTATCTGTGTTAGGCTTCTATGGCGGAAAATTCCCCAGAGTCAGAAATAAAGAAGGTATTTGTTCAACCCATCATGTGTAATTACATAAGTGGTACAATCATTAATCATAAAATGCTGTTTTAGAATGTTGAAGAAGAAATGCTTCTTGTGTCAAAAGTATAGCATTTTTGGATCTATCTAATCGCAACTCCCCCAAAAAATCCATTAAAAGGGATTTTCAAGTGAAGTAAACCAAATGACGCGCAAGCAGTGGAAGATTTACGTGAAGCAATTGAACGCACCTCTTTGGGAAAGTCAAAACAAGACGAGCGAGAGGGGGCGTTCACTTATCGGGAGGCAAGGCGGAAAGTGGAGACGCAGCGGCAGACGGCACTCGACGTCGGTCAAGAAGCGACCCCCCCTCCCACGCAAGCACGCACGCATGCTGCTTCTGAGACACATCTCCGTGGCCCTGGGCGCCGCCGTGGTCGCCCTGGGCTCGGCGATCTTCATCGCCCTCAACTTGTTCTACCCGCGCCGCCGGCGAATATGGACACCGGACGCGCACTACTCCACCATCAAGGAAGTAGGACGCAATTTCTTGTTTTTTGTTTGTTTGTTTGGCTGCATCGTCTTATTCAATGATTCAATCATCATGAGACAGTCGCTCATTAATTAGATGCTAGCAATGGCAGACTGATTTAAGCAATAAACACTGCTTTTTGAAAATGTTATTATTATTTTTTTAAATTGATGAATGTGGAGTCAGTATAAATTTCGATAAACCTGACAAGTCTGTGAGAAATATGAATTCGACTTATCTGGAAAACGTCAAAGGAATTTGAAGGTGACTAAATGTGTCCTCAGGACAAAGACGACCCGGGGAAGCGTCAGGTGCTGGTGCTGGGATTGGACGGGGCCGGGAAAAGCAGCGTGCTTCAGGGCCTGACGCCCGGGGGGGCCAACAAGGGCTTGTGCCGCCCCACCCGAGGCTTTAATTTCATGAGTTTTACTGTGCCCGCTTGCCAGCTGGACTTCCTAGAAAGTAAGTAACAAAGACCTTCTTGCCGCAATTGGAGGAGATGACACGAGTGGTGTTTTGATATGCCCTCGAAAATGTTCTCTAATTGGAAAAGGCCTTGATTTTTTTGGTGCGCGTGTTGTTCTACAGTAGGCGGCGGTGAGGAACTACGTGGCTACTGGGTGGAGTATCTGATGAAGACTCACGTGCTGGTGTACGTGGTGGACTCTTCCGACCGAGACCGTCTTCCGGTGGCAAAGTTGGAGCTGCACCGTCTCCTGGGGGCGCGACCCCAGCTCCCTGTGGTGGTCCTGGCAAACAAACAGGTCATTCTCCGTAGGACTCGCATACAAATGTGACCGTCAACAAAGCCAGTGGAGAAAATATGTATTAACGTGTATTACACTACCAGACCATGGTAACGTACGGTACGTGTACAAAACAGCTCAGAAATATGAATCCGTTATGGTAGTGGTGAACAAACACGGCATGTACTGCAACATTTGTTTGGCTTGATGTTAGCATCTCATTGCGTACAAGTGACGACTTTGGGATTTGCGCAAAATTGCCTTTGCTATTTGCACAGGATAAAGCAGAGGCCGCCAGCCAATCGGAGCTTTACCGGGCGCTGTCGCTGGCCTCGGTGGCGGAGGACAGGAAGCTGTTCCTGCTGGCCGCCCAGCTGCCTTCAGATGGCACCCTGAGGAATTCCTGCCAGGGCCTGGATGGCTTCCAGGACCTCCTGCTCCAGCTTGTCTGATTGGAGGGAGAAGGAAAAGGGGGGGTGGGGGCGCTCCAGAAGCAGGAAGAAGTTTGACAGAAGAAAGCATTGGACATTTCTAGGTACAAACGGCTCAAATTACAGTGGAAAGTGCACCAAAATGTCCGACCGGTGACAACAAATGGGTATTTGTGTCTGAAATGGCTGAAACTGGAGAGCCCGGGGACATTTCAATGGGAGAGCGTCGTTTGGCAATATTAAGAAGTAGGCTCTAAAAAATTCAATACCACATTGGTGTACCCACACGTAAATAATAATATAAATGAAGACAAGCAAACATGTTTGCGCTGCGGTATTTGCTGATTTCAAGGCCATTTCATTGTGGACGGAAGCAGTCTTTTAATATTGCTGCCATTTTAAGTCAAACTATACACACTTGTTTTATCTGCCCTGGTCTTAGAAACACTGTATCTTGCTAGTTTTTATGCATATGTGCTATTTTGAAGTGTGGGGAGATAAAAATGTGTTACCTTAAACTTTGTTGTGTTGTTATTTATCATCTATGGTTTATAATTACCTTATGGGGGGAAAAAAGAGGCACTGGTCTATGAAGAACACTTTTAATCTAAAACAATCCCAAGAAGTAAAATTTGCAATATTAGACAGCCCAACGAAAGCTACGAAGCAGGGTCGGCGAGCGGCACCATACATTCGTTGTATTTCTCTGGGTACAATTGCTTGAAATACATGATTTTTTTTCGAATCTGCTTGGGCGTGTCCTGGTAGTAGTTTTTCTCGTCGTGGGCCATTGCCTGTGGGACGAAATAATTCAAGCCATTTAAAAGGCAGAAAAATAAACTGTTGAATGAAAAGTCGTTTTTTCCACATTTGAAAAGATGCGCACAAGGCTTGCTATACTGTTTTTCACCAGTAGACGTCAGAAAAGTAACAGATTATTTTCTATTTGGCAGTAAGCAAACAACCATTACTGGATGAATTCATTCGAGTATTGTATTCCATAACATTTTCATCCGAATGAATAGAAATATCCACATTTGTTGCTAGGCTTGTCACCTTGTAGTCTTCTTTGTGTTCTCGGATCATGTGTTGGACGTACTGGACGATGTCAGCGGAAAGTGACGCTGTGCTTTTGCGTGGCAAGTTGGCCTCCTCTTCCATCTCTGCTCACACAACGTCAACCATATTGTAGGATATGATATATATATATTATATACGTATACATATTGCCCGCGCCTAACTGCGTGTGGTATGCCGTAAAACTTACGTTTGATGACGTAGGGTTTTGTCACGATAGACCCAATATGTTTTCTTCCGTTGAATCCTACGAGCTGTAAGAGAGACATTTTCCAGCTGTGAAACGGCATGTCTAAAAGATGATCATTATCAGATTTGGATACCAAGATAAACCTAACATTCTAAGTCACCACATCGGAATTCAAGATAGCTAACTTACGCCGTCTTTCTTGATGGACACACTGACGTTGGGGTCGTACGCCAAGCCCATGTCTCGCATGTTCATGGCTACGGACTTCCTTGAATTCCACGCCTCTCGGATTTGTTTGCTGAAAAAAAAAAACAATGTCACAAAATATAGGAGCTGCAACATTTACCCTCATCATCTCGTTACTCTATGGAAACAGTACATACAGGACAGAAAACATGTCGCATGTTAGAAGAGAATATGCAAAAGTATATACTGTTTATCGAGACAAGAAGTGTAAAAAAGCATTAGCTGGCTTGAGCTAGCTAGCAGGCTAACTTACTTTTCTATCCTCGGGTTCGCCTTCTTCAACATCTTTCTCTTCAGTTTCTTGCGGTCCTTGTTGTAGTTGAACGTCATCTTCTTTTTACCTTTGGCTTTCGGCATGATCAATGTATATCGGATTAAACCACAGTATTAGAGAAATTCGATAGCAAAAGTGATTAGCAGAAAATAACACGCATGGAAAAGACAGACCAGATGTTGCGTCACGATGTTGTTTCCCGTCACGTGACCAACGATATTTACCATGTGCTTCTTCCCCATTCAGAAAACAACCATGCATTTAATGTGCAAAATGAATTCGGTACATTGTATTTTTCATATCTTTGAACAACAGTATCAAGAATGTAAATTATGGATTCGTAATTTAATGCTTTTGAATGAGTGAATGAGTTGACGACAATAGTAATTGCTTTGTTCCACAAGAGGGCAGATTTGAGCAACTTCAGGGGAAGGTTTATAACAGCCGTTTTGACTAAAAAAAAGCAGACAAAACACTTAAGAATGAGATCTGAACTTAGCGAAATCGATTCAGACTTTCTTTTGGAACGAAAATGGGTCTGTGCTTTATCTTTAATGCACGTTCTTTAGTTTTATTCTCCCAATACTGTATGGGGCCTTTAACTGGAGGGCTGGCAGTGAAGGATAATATTTGAATGCCATTGACGGTGATGGTTGTTCAATCCATTTGAACTGGGAAGGCTTGCAGTGAAATCCAATTGGACTTGGATCATCGTCGGACGGCTCAGAATGACTTAACAACAAAACCACTCAACGCGGCATTATAAATTCAGAGCCAAGAGCAGATCAATAACAATGCGTGAGCCTTATGGGATAGTAAATGGCAAAAAAATGTGTTTGCTAATGCACCCTTAAAAACTGTGGTGCATTGATCCCATGTCTTTGTCGACGTCCACTTGCAGAGACGGCAAAAAAAGGCCTCGATTTTCTCTGCATGATCCAAAAGTGTCCGTTCCTCCAAAGAGAAAAAAAAAATCATCTCCGACCAAGACTAGACAACTAAAATTGGACTTTGTCGTCTTCAAATCTATGTGACGATGACATATTCAGTTGGCGTTGGCTCTTGACCTCGTAGCAACATTTGTTTTCTTTTCTGGAGGTTTTGACTCCAATATAGATCTCAACGTTTGAGTGCAAAATCTTTGAGCGTTAGCTTGTTGACTTTGTTTCATTTGGGAATCTTCCAAATAAGGAGTTGGTCGTGGCTTCTGCTAGGTCTGATTAAAAAAATGTCTCATCACTCAAATATTTGAGAACAAATGTATCTTTCTCCTAGTAGTGCCATGTGTCCAAGACCAGAGCGGGGAGATCCCGCGTCTCCATGTCTCAAGGCCCTAGACAACTGGGATTCAAGGCGAGGTGGACATTTACGAGGCCTCCTATCATTCAAGTGTAACTTGCGGAAACATGGGGCGGGCGATATGTGTGGAGCATGTGACATGTGATCAACATTCTCTCCATTTGGAACAAATCCAATCATCGTATGGTGCGCTTAAGCTTCTCATTTCAATGCTTTATGAAGCCAATGCAGACAATAAAGCTGAAAACAACAACATCATTGATGTTAATGGTTAATACATACTAGAGAGGATATATTGCATTGAATTCCATGCTTTTATTGTCATTATTGTCATGAATCATAAATCATATATAATATATGTATATATGATTTACGATTCAATTTCATTATACTTGTATAATGACAATAAAAACATTCAATACTATATCTATGGTCACCACCATTCCAAAATATGTATCTTTTTTGTTTGTTTGGAATGGTGGTGACCTTTGTGGTCCTCGATGTGGGCGTGACCTCCAAGGCGGATATGGGAGGAGTCCAGAGTGAGGAGAGAGGAGACAGGGGGAGCAGGAGGAGTACGCACGCACAAGCACAAGTGCGGATGTCACCCGGACGACAAGCGAGCGAATGAGCGTTAGGACTGCGCGGTTTAAGCCCAGACGGAGCGATCGATCTCCTTCCTTCTTCCCCACCTTCGATCCGGCGGCTGGGAGGCAAGAGGTGGTGGGCGCTTGGAGGAAGGCACGATCCGGGGGGGTGCCCTGCCGTGGCGTGGCGTGGCGTGGCGAGACGGCCGCTTTACAGCTGGAGCTCGGCCAGGCGTAGTTGCTGCTAAATTGGACGCGGAGGCAAGATGGAGCTGGAGAACATCGTGGCCAACACGGTGCTCCTAAAAGCAAGGGAAGGTGAGGATGGAGATGGCACATTGACAGCTGGGCTCGTCGATCCGGGGTTCGAAACCATGTGGGAGGGAAACAACAACACAATCTCTAGTATATACATCATAAACATGTAGAGCTGACATCCAGTATGGAAGAGGAACTCCATTTAAAGTTTCTTGTCACCTCACTTACACATAGAAACCTACTCATTCCTCATTCTTTTGTTTTAAGTGTCATTTCTAATTTTCAAATAGCTATATCAAATCCTATGTTGACCAACTTTTTTGAAACATTGCTAGACATCCAGATCTTCATTGAAAAAGTGACAAATGAAGTCTTTAACCCCACAAATGAGCTTGTAACACACTTTCATTCCCATCTAGCATAATAATGATTGATCTGGCCTTATATTATAGTTTTTAAAAGGTCCCGTTTGCTGAGGAACTCGTGTTCCCATAAATTGAAATGCTTGATATCAAGTAATAGTCTGTTGCTTACTCTGACGCTTTAGCACGCACATAGTATTGATTTGCTGTAGAAATATGGCAGTGTTTATTTTTTTCTTGTCATGACTCAGGTTGCCTGCGAGTGTCAAGTTTCTCCTGCACGATGTTGCAGCATCGTTCCTTTTGCTTTGCGAAACAGGATGTGGAGATGGAGCAAATTGTACTTTGTCTGCAGACAAAATGCTTTCTGCGTAGCACCACTTTTCTAGTGTACATTAACACTTATTGTGCTCCATTTGCCAGCACATTCATTCCTCTCACTACTTTCCATGAAAAGTCTAATGCCTATTATATCTTTTTTACTCTCATTCAAATGTAATTTTATAATATGAGTCCATTTCCTCAATGAGAAGAAGCCAGGAAGTCAAATGAGATGTCTATATTTCACTTTACAATACGTCTACAGTACGTACCACTAAATCCACGTATGACCAATAATTTGCCTTAAACAGTGAAAATGTGAATGAATGTGAGTTCAATTCCAGTTCATTTGTGGAGGTGGCTAGCATGGGAGCTGGAACCAATGCAACAATTGAATTTGCCGTGACAACCCTTTTTTATTTTTCTCCCCGCAGGCTAAACAAGACGAGAAACATCCGCCTGCGTTGTTGTGTTTGTTGTTATTCACTTAAAAAGGCACCCCGTCACTTAAGTTCAAATGCAAAGCGCTGTTTTCTTTCAAATGACGCACGTCTATCACTTCAACAAAAAATGCGCTAAAAGTCATATTGAGTACCGTGGCTGTAAAAAACCACCAATCTGCAAATCAGACAAGACAAAAAGCAGTAAAAATGCGGTTTTGAGGCCGGTTGAGTTACAGCAATCCAATTAGTCAGCAAAGGCCTTTTCAGACATGTCAATTTGTCAGCAGCACCAACGCACGACTTCCCTTTACATTATTTCTCGATGGTATCCGCTTAAAAAAAAAAGCTCAAGCATTTTGTAGCACTCCCATTCGGCCATTAACGTTGACCGAATTTGTACATAAAAAGCCGGAAGGATCGGAACTAATGGCTCACCAAGACATGGAAAAAATATGACTGTCTACTTTGCAGTTTTTCAATTATCAAGGCCATGTTTGGTCTACATGATCCGCGATATTTGAGGGATTACTGTATTTCATATCTAACCTTCTAAATGTTTTACAATGGACCCTTTTTAAGGCGCACATTATTAGGCCACTTTTGATCATCACCACGAAAGGAAAACAACGTGAATGGCATTTTTAAACAGTTGAGTCATTGCGGCACTTGACTGTCATGTGCACGTGAGTGCTGTAAATAAATATAAGAAGTTAATGTTGCTAGTGTTTTTGTTTGCAGGAGGCGGTGGAAGCAGGAAAGGAAAGAGCAAAAAGTGGAAGCAGATGCTCCAGTTCCCACACATTAGTTTATGTGAAGATCTTCGACAAGCCACGGGTAAGTCGAGAAATTGTGGATGAACGTCTATCTGCATCAATTTATGGAACTCTCCTGTCCAATTTGGCAAAAAGATCTTCTTTCTTGAATGGAAAAAAGTCTTTTGACTGGCTGGAGTCAAATGGCGGGCGGCCTTGTGATCCATTTTTGCCGGAAGGAAGTGGGAGCTGGCCAGAGTCACGTGACGCGTCCTACGCTGAAAATGTCAGCGCACCTTGCGAGCGGAAGGTTCCTGGGTTTTTGTGTGTTGTTACGAAAGCTGGAGCGAGCGCATTGGGCCTTCTTGAGAAAGAGACGTGCAGGAAGCCGGCCACTTCCTTGTTTGCCAACTTCTTCCTTTTTCTCAGCGTGTGACGTCATCAAAATTGCTTCACTTTGAGTGGAAACCACGTCGAGGCCTTGGCTAAAGTGGACATTGTGAGACCGCCTTGTTTTTGACGGTCTATATACGAGTATTGAAATAATGCAACTTTATCTTGAATTATGGGCGACTTGACTCAGGAATTTTCAGATGCGAGCCATCTTCAAGGTTGCAAAAGTAGACACGTTTTTTCTCCCGCTCAATAAATAAATCCAGCGTTTCATCCACTTTTTTTTTTTTAGAACCCTGGAGATTTTCTTCAGTTTTTTTATCGTTTTCATCCATCTTGAAAGTGTCTGTTTTTCCCCCTCAAATCGAATGTAAACTGTCATTTTGGCATGTTCTTGTAATTTATAACCCAGAAGAAGCTGAACCGAGAAATTCTGAGAACAACTCTTGTCATTATTTGACTATTTACTAGACATGAATAGACTTTGTTTGAGGCACTTTTCTCTTCTTCCAACAGAGAAGGACTACGGCACCCTGTGCGAGCGCCAGCCCATCGGACGCTTGCTATTCCGACAGTTTTGCGACACTCGGCCGGAGTTGAGGCGCTGCGTCAAGTTTCTGGATGGCGTGGTAACATATCATATCGACACACACTCCATTTTGAAGCCATTGGAGATATCATTATGTTTTTAACTCATTGGCTGCCAGTGGGGTCGCGTTCTTGCCCGTCTTTTGCGTCCGCGACTTGTTTTTGGCGCATGATGACTTGCCAAGCGCGTAAGACAGCTGCAGGGGAAGAAAATCAGATGATCCACAACAATGTGGCTATTTATTAATTACCTTCAAAAATATTGCCAACTAGAGAAGAGGTTTTGTTGCGCGTCAAAGACTGACATTTGAATTTTTATGAAGGGGCTTTTGAATGGCTACCGCAAACCAGGCTGAAATGAAAAAACAATGCAATGATAACATGTACTGTGTGTATTTATTCATTTATTTTTAACCGTTTGTGGAAAAAAATGACCATTCAAACTGGCCTAAATTTAAGGTAGCTTCCCCTTTTTGTCATTCCTTCACATTTGTACAGTTCAACTTTTCAAACTTTTGAAGAACGTGGTTGTGGGTTGTATTCCCCAGGCCGAGTACGAGGTGGCGCCGGACGAGAAGAGGAAGGACTGCGGCCAAAGACTCATCGACGTCTTCTTCAGTCCAAAGGTCGACGCGGAAAAGCGTTTGTCGCGGCGGGATGGCGATGAACTTTGCACTTGTCATCCCGACAGTCGGAGGACTACGTGCCGGAGGTGCAGGAGGGTGCCGTAGCCCGGTGCGCCGAGCGGTTGCAGCGGGAGGCGCCGTGCAAGGAACTCTTCCAGGATTCCACCAAGTAGGTTTCTTGTCGACTTCTAATTCTAATGGAAGGAAGATATTCTTTTCCAATACTTGCTCATTTATTTTTTTATCCAATCCCAAATCTTGTTTGAAACCATTTGTAAAAACCTGCGTTTGACTTGTATTTGCTGTCCTTCCAGATTGATTCACGACTATTTTAGCACGGCTCCTTTTGTCGACTACTTGGACAGCATGTACTACAACAGGTTCCTTCAATGGAAATGGCTGGAGAGGTAAATAAACCCATCCTACTCTTTAAATATGACAAATGACCATGATATTACTCCTGTAGACTCCATCATATTTGTTTTGTTTTCAAGGCAACCGGTGACAAAGAATACGTTCAGGCAGTACCGAGTTTTGGGCAAAGGCGGATTTGGAGAGGTCAGTTGTTAGAGATGCCTGATAGAAAGATGTGCGGAATATAGTGGACTTTTTGTGGGGAAGAAACATTTGGAATTTTTATCAGCTATTTGCATCTCTTTTTGTGTTGAGGAGAAATTTTACGGCCGGGATTGCCATGACTCCAAGCACTGATTTATCTCGTCGTTTACTCAAAATCAGCGATAGACATCTATATGGTGATCTTCTAACATTTATTATCACCTCTAAATAAATGGATATCTATTTTGTTGTGTTTTTGATGAGTGAGCGCCGACCGGCTCATGTGAAAAACATATAAAGAACTCATTATGACACTTTCCCACAAAGGTCCACTTGATTTATTTTAAGATGCCATTATCTATTATAATAGCATTGAAAACAGTATTTTTTTATGCTCAAGCACACGTGCCCTTAAAATATATATATATTTTTTAAAGAAGAAAATAGGGAAGATGTCCTATTTATATAGCTTTTGATTGCAGGTGTGCGCATGTCAGGTGCGTGCCACGGGGAAAATGTACGCCTGCAAAAAAATGGAGAAAAAAAGGGTGAAGAAGCGCAAAGGCGAGTCCATGGCGCTCAACGAGAAGCAGATCCTGGAGAAAGTCAATAGCAGATTTGTGGTAAGCTGCAACACAACATACCCATAAACCCAATAAACAGCTAGGTATCCGTAGTTAGCTGGGATGATCTCCAGCACTCCTATGACCTTTGTGAGGCTCAGCGGTTCAGAAAATGAATGAAAGAACAGTGCCTTTATGTTTGCAACCTGCAAAATGGACCCACATGATTTGCCATGACACGACTTCAAAAAAAGATGCCCTTTGTTTTGCTTCTAGTTAACAAAGCACTGTTTTGATTGGAAACGGCTTCAGCGTTTTGAAGAAAGCAAATGTTTGGAAGCATTTGTACTGGTCGAAAAAAGAAAGAAAAAAAAGTCCAATGGGGCTTCTGTTAAAGGCAATGGAATGATAGTGTGAAGGTGTCCTTGATTGTGACGACATGACATGACGCCCTCGTTCCGGGGGCGCGTGCCGGTCGGTGCTTGTTCAGGAAATGATTTCAAAATCAGATTGCATCATTGAAGTATTCCAGTTGTAGATGAGGCTTGCGCCATATGTGAATTTCTCCCAGATATGTTCCCCGAATGGCTGGCCGACTTTTCCGAGTGTCAATGGCTATCAAAGAAGTCATTCACTGATATTTATAGAATTGGTTACAGAGAGTAATCACTCTTGTATCTGCTGTTGTCACGAGAACATCCAAAAGTCACTCCCAGTGTTCCCATTTCAATTTACAATCCACTCGGGGGTTGATGTTTGTGCGTTTTGATGGATTTCAAAGCACGACTTGACAGGAAAAAAGGGCCTTTTTTGGTGTATCTTTCTAAGCCAATCACAAATATTAATGGCAATGAAACTTATCTTGAGTCAGGCAGTCCGTGAATGAAAAAGTCAATTTCTGTGGATTTTCCAGGTGAGTTTGGCGTACGCCTACGAGAGCAAGGACACCCTGTGCCTGGTCCTGACGCTGATGAATGGCGGCGACCTGAAGTTTCACATCTACCACATGGGCGAAGCGGGCTTCCACGAGACCAAGGCCGTCTTCTACTCGGCCCAGATCTGCTGCGGACTGGAGGACCTGCACAAGGAGAACATTGTCTACAGGCGAGGCCTCAAGTGCCCTTCCACATCTGGACTTGCGCACCCGTTATCATTCTTCTTCTTCTTCTCCTCTTCTTCTGCCCTTTCTCTGACTTGTGTTTGGGCCTCGCAGAGACCTGAAACCTGAAAATATCCTGCTGGACGACCATGGTGAGTCACCGCAATTCATTCAATTGTTGTAACAAGAACATGTTATACTTGAGAAAGCAAAGCAACTGACGTCAAATTTGCCATCTTCCTCAATTCCGTCATTTGACCTTTGTTTGACCTTTGAGGCAAATCTGACCTGATCCGTTCCCCCTTTTTACAGGACACATCCGGATTTCGGACCTGGGTCTGGCCGTGCACGTGCCGGAGGGCCAAAGCATAAGAGGCCGGGTGGGCACGGTGGGATACATGGGTAAGAGCAATAAAGCCGGCCTCCCCTTTTTGCTGGAATCCCAACTTTTCTTGTCTTTTCTTCAGCTCCGGAAGTTGTGATGAACGAGTCGTACACCTTCAGCCCCGACTGGTGGGGGCTGGGCTGTCTGCTGTACGAGATGATCGAGGGCCAGTCGCCATTTCAGCAGAGAAAGAAGAAGATCAAGCGCGAGGAGGTGGAACGGCTGGTCAAGGAGGTGCCCGAAGAATACTCTGAAAAATTCTCACAGGAAGCCAAGTCGCTGTGTAAAGCGGTGAGGACTCATTTCATAGTTTTCTTTTTCTTTCAGTGGCCTTTGCAAACACAAAGTGGAATACAAATAAAATGTATTTTTTTGATTGTATTTATTTTTGTATTCCCCAGCTGCTTACAAAAGACCCCAAAGGGAGACTGGGCTGCCAAGGAGGTGGCGCTTCTGTGGTCAAAGCGCACCCAATCTTCCAGCCAATCAATTTCAAAAGACTGGAGGCCGGAATGTTACAGGCGCCTTTCATCCCTGATGTAAATCTTACACATGAAATTTATGGCTCCGCCGGGGGGTTGGAATCCACTCCCACTTGTTGTTGTCGTATCCACGGGCAAGATACTCTGGCGTAAAAAGTAGGCCGAGAACTAGAAGCGCTCAGAAGGGCAATCTGACTGCCTCGCTTTTGTCAGACTGCCCCGGTTGCATCTTAGGGATTGAATGAATAATGCTACATGAGACTCCTTTGATTGTCTCTAAAAAAGCACCATCTGAACCCTTTATCGTTACCGTAAAGTACGTTACAATACATGTATACTAGCACATATATACATACACATAGATGTACATGCATGCATATGGTAGGTCTTAACACAGCCATTTTTTTTGTTAAAATATTCTAAACCTGACATGTTGCAGCCCCAGGCTATCTACTGCAAAGACGTGCTGGACATCGAGCAGTTCTCCACAGTCAAAGGCGTGGAGCTGGAGCCCAAAGACGACTCCTTTTACAGCAAATTTTCCACTGGCAGCGTCTCCATCCCTTGGCAGGACGAGGTAAGGAAGGCCGTGTCCAAATGTATCAGATGAAGCATGCCATTTACATTTTTTTTGGCCTCTCAGATGATCGAGACGGAATGTTTCACCGAGCTCAACATCTTCTACCCGGATGGTGCCGTGTCCCCGGACTTGGACTGGCGGGGGCAACCGTCCCCACCGCCCAAACAGGGTCTCTTGCAGCGACTCTTTGGGAGACAGGTGGGTTGCACGGCCGCCGTTGGGAGCCAAATAGCCCACTGCCTTGCTATTGAACATTTTGACCTTTGACCACGTAAATATGCCATTGCCGACAAATATCGGTGGCGGTTGTTTTACTGTCTTACTCTGTTTCCCCCTGCAGGAGTGCTGCGGCAACTGCAGCGACAGTGACGAGGAGCCAACGAGGCTGTGAGGCGCACACCCGCACATTGTGTCTGTCTGTTTACAAGCTTTTGCACATTTCTATTTGAAAGACAGTGAATGTGCATATGTCCGAATGTATTTGCATCATAGCCATAACAATGAGATGTTTTATTATTTAAAGGAAAAATCTATAGTACCTGTTTTTGCTCATGCCTGGAGCAATTACCTGCTGTTTTTTTTTTTTAAAGTGCCTTGCTGGAAGGCACAGTGAGAGTATTCTATACTTGGTAGAGAAGGCATGGCCTTCCTTCTATTGGTCCAGGAAATAAAATAGACAACTTTTGACTCTGCTGGGACCAATTTTACTTCACTTTTAATTTTGGCACTTGGATGTTTTTATAAATAAAATGGACTTTTTTTCACCATGGGAAAATTAGCCTCCATTTGTTATGCTATGTTGATGGGATGCAGAAGTCACATTCCATCAATACACAAAGCAGCTTCAGATGAACATTGTCATGTTATGTTGGGTTTTTTGTCATGATTGCATGATTTTCCCCTGCTGTGCCTTTTTCTTCTTCTTTTTTGGCCTCTCCTTCCCTTGTGTGGCCAAACCAGGTGTCTGTAATTGTCTCAATTGTTAACCATCCCCCATTCAAGGTTGCAGTGGACAGATTCTACTAGGATTGACAAACTTTGCCTGCAAATTTGAAAAAAGTCCCATAAAAATG
This sequence comes from Stigmatopora nigra, assembly GCF_051989575.1. Lineage (NCBI taxonomy): Eukaryota > Metazoa > Chordata > Actinopteri > Syngnathiformes > Syngnathidae > Stigmatopora > Stigmatopora nigra. The sequence goes on from NC_135526.1 coordinate 768,704, forward strand.
AGTCCTGCCCTGCAACTTGTAGCATATTTAATTACAATTGCATCTACATTTCATTTGTGAAATTGCATCATTTTGAGTATGTGCTTGGAAACTGCCTTTACCATTTTTTGGAACTCATTTTCATTAGTATTCTCATGGTGTGTCTGAAAGAGAGAGAGAGGAAAGCCTGGCGGGGGTGGGGGAGAAGAGATGCCTCAATCCCTACCCTGCCCTGCCCTGCCCTGCCTCCTTCTTTTTCAGTCTTGTCGAAGTGTTGATGACACCGCTCCCTCTGGTCCTGGCAAAAAAAGGTATTTTTTGCTCTTTACCAACAGGAAAAATAGCATGCAGTAATCAGGCAATTTATCTTGTGTTAATGGGAAAATGTGACATTGCCTCATTACTTTTAAAGTGACCTTTCTGTCATCTAAAGGAAGCAAATAAAGTTTGGTCCTTTGGCTGATGGATGCATTTGTTTTGATAAAGTTTTCTGCGGATTTGACTAAACTAAAATCTGCCTAAAACCTTTTTTTTTAAATGTACAATTATAAGGTTAAGGAGTTAAATACTTTGGTTGTAGTTGAATTTTGAATTTGACAAGTGTCTGCTGTGTCCTTCTGTAGATCAACATGAGCGTCTGAGGCACAAGAATTTGCAAGAATGGCGTCTTCCTTCAACGCCTGGCACGCTTTCAGCCCCCGAGACAACGGGGGGCATCAAGGGTGCCGTAAAAGACCGGACGTGACCTGTCTTTGAACACCTCCCGGAGCGCAGCCATGGCCATGTCTCGGGGCACGTCCACCTTTGTGACCTGTTTTGCCGTCTTCTGGTCGACGTGGGCGACGGCGGTCCTGCTGTGTTGGCTCTGCCACGTCCTGCGACGTGGCCTCAATCGCCGGGTGCCGGCGGAGACCGAGACGGTCTTCTTGCCAATGGCTGCTTCTCATCCCCTGACCCATGTCCAGTGGCATCGTTTGGAGGGTGAGTCTTTTGGAATTTCTATTGAATTCAATGCTTTTATTGTCATTATACACGGAAAATTCCATTTAAAGCTTCCCCGTCAAGTGCGCAAATACATCGTCAATTCATAATAATAATAAATCAGTAAATAACAAAAGTAGTTAGGAGCCTACGGAGTTTTAGTGCAGGTGCAGGATTAGAAATGAGTCGAGTATGGTGACGGCTTTGGGGGTCGTTCCATGAGTTCATGTGTCTGAATCGAAAAGACCTTTGGGAGGACCAGCGACGAGATGTCGGAAGGGATGTTTGGGGCCAGACTGATGAAGAGGATTGAGTATCCGGGCAGCCCCGGTTCTCAATGGGAAGAAGCCGCTGGATGCCGGCCAAAAAACGCCTTTTCAGTCAGAGTCTGACATCCAGGACACTTTTTGGCTTGACCTCGTTGGTGGATTTGTTTCCATTTTGCTCCAATAGCGAGCAACTGGAAATGGATATTTCGAGACACGGCGGTGCCTCTTTTAAATACCAGCGCATCCGTGGCAACCTTTCAACCAACCCGCTTGCTTTTCTGTGTTCCCCAAGCAGAGGAAAGTGGGAATCCCCCCCGTTACGAGGAGGCCATCCTCATGGAGGACCTGCCACCACTGCCGCCGCTGCCACTGTACGGCCAAGGTTATTGAAGATTTTGATGAAAACTATTAAGCCATCAGCCTGTTGGGACTTTTCCTTCTATGAAAAGGGCCTCATCAAATCATAAAAGTGGACTTTTAGGTTGCGTTCGCTCTCCAATTCCATTTCCTCGCCCACTCTTCCATGTGGAATGCGTTGCTAGGCAACCCAGGCAACACAAGAAGAGTCCACGGATGCTTTTTGTAGCTTTTAGAAAACCATTTTTATTTGAATGCGTCAGTGAAGAGATATGGACAAATGGAAAACATCGGCATGTCTACTGGATTATGCAAAACTGTCGTCTACAGTAGTATATGGGAAGCAGATTATAAGGTCTAAAACCAGAGTCAGGCCCGTGAAAGCCAACCATTGTGACGTCAGACTAAAGGCATCTTCTGAGGAATAACATAAGAGCAGATTTCCCTCAAATTCAAAGTCAAAGCACACCAATTCCAGTCTTCATTTGGCCCAAAATGAACTTTTACGGAGAACATTCTCAGCAAGTGAAAATGTGACTTTAGGGGGGGAAAAAGTCCTAAAATGATCAAATAAAAATAAGTTAAAATTCCTAGTTGATAAAATTGCAACTTTTTCCAAACTAATATGAATGATAATTCTGTAAGCCATGCCACTCATCATGACTTTTACATATTTGTAATGGCAAAACTTTTTAGGGCTTTTTCCACTCCTATTTCCAACCATGAATTTGTGTTATTAATAAAACTCTGACAATGGAGGCGTGTCCAATTGTTCCGTTTCTTAAGCGAGCGTCTAAATGAGCCAAATAAAGTGTGAAAGACGTATAGCAGACGCACGTAGATTATTCATATTATTGCCTAGTTTTTTTCTTTTTCTACAAGGAATATACAGCAAAAAAGAGACTACAAGAATGTTGTTGTTAAAATTCCAAAAAGGGTCCTGAATTGTAGCCCACCCGCCCACCTTGCTCCCTTTAACCTCACACATTTGTTTTTTTTAAATCCTTAAAAAAAGCCTTTTTATTCATTCATATTTTTACTGACAAAATCAAAATAGTTGAATAAAAAGGCCAGAATTTATGAGACAAAAGATGCCACGGTAAAAAGAAAATTGTTCTGCTTCAAAATCAGACTTATTACCAATTGACTACCTGTCAATAATCTCCCCTTTTTGTAGTAATTGCAATTTTTGCAAAAGTGCAGCAGAAAAAGAAATGCAAATGGTTAATCTCTCATTGAAACGGCAGTAAGTGAGTGAGTCATCACTTTTGAGGCTTCCTATCAAATGTTTTCTATTGTTTTCTTAACAACAACCCGTCCAATACATCTGCAAGCCGAAAAAAAAGAGGAAAAAACAAATAAATAAAGCAACAAACACCCCCCCAAAAAATTGTTCTAGCCAAACCATCTGTAGTTCAACTACTCTGTCCCAAAAGATACGCACGCCATTTTCATTCCAGGCTTATTTTTTTTTTCTTTCTTGACATTTTTCTTCTTGGATTTTTTTTTCATAGAAAAATGGATTTGTATTCACGAAGCGCACTTCTTCTTCTTCTCCACGGCTAGTCGTCGTCGTCGTCCGCCACGGGGTCGGCGTCCCAGCACGTGATGTCAATTTCTGCAAACAAAATAATTTTGACGCATTACTGACATTATTGTCAACATAAAGTGGTCGGCTTTAAAAATGCTCAGGCAAAATAATGCCATTTGATATTTGGACTCACCTGGCGGCTTGTTATAAAGCACAGGTGTAGCTTTTGCCGGGCCCTCCTCCAATTGGCCGAATTCCTCCTCTTGGGATTGGCTAAAGTAGCCCTCACTTGCCTATGAAGAAGACACAAAATATTGAAACAAAAACCCACGTTCAAAAGACACTGATTGGACACTCTAAACTGCCCCTTGGAATGACTGTGATGGGTTGTTTGTCTCCTCCGGCCCTGCGATTGGCTAGCCACCAATTCCCCCTCAGCTGGGACAGGCTCCAGCACCCTCCCCGAGACTCTAGTGAGGATAAAGCAGTTCAAAAAATGAGACGAGAGACGCCGTGCATTGTCATCTGCACCTGCGTGGTTTCTTTAATCAGCGTGTCTCCGTTGGTCATCAGCACGTTACCGTCGGCGGCGGCGTGCTGTAGCGCTCGCTGGTAGCTCAGCGTCATGCGCTCCGTGGCGTCCGCGTCCAACGGCCCGGTGGGCTCGTCTTCGTCCTCCACTACCGCCGCCGTGTGCGAGTCGCCGTCCGTCACTTCGTCGAAGCTGAGGAGCGGCTGAGAGTGAACGGCGGTGGCGGCGGGGCTGGTGGTGTCGCCCGTCAGTTCAATCAGATGGTCGCTGGCCGAATCCCACGTGGAAAAGAAGGGCTCTCGGGCCTGGGGGGCCACGCTCTGAATTGGCTTGTTAGGGCTCCAATCTTGGACGGGAGCTTTTTGCTCTTTCTTGGGTTCTGGGGGACAAAGATGTGGAAAAACGGCTTGGTTAGTCAGACAAACCGATCTTTATTCCGTCTGTCAATCACGATTCTAGTGAACGATGGAACATTCCCTTGAAATGCTCTTACCCCAATCAAATGCACAATCTGACTCCGTGTTGGCTTCCTCCTTGATGGGCGTGGTGACGATTTGGGGAATGGGCGACACCGCCGCCACGTTGCGCTCTACGCTGGCTTGCTCGCCGCCGTGCTCACCTAGGGAGGGCATCATACATGTCATCAAATCAAATAGAAAACAAATTTTTCTCGACTTAAACCTCATTGAGCACTGAGAACAATCAGTTGGTCAGAACTTGTCTAAACGCGGCCTTCCGAGCCTCCACTGAAATGGGAATTCGACTATGTACATTTTAACGCGCTGTACCTACCGGCGGCGCGGTGCGTCCGTGCGTGTGGCGCGGCGGTGGCGCGCAGCGGTGACACCCCCCTGGGTGGGGGGGTCCAAGTGGGGCTCACGGGACTGTGTTGCTGCTTCAAAAAGGGGCTGTCCAAGCGGCCTGGTTAAGGGGGGGAGGGTCCATTCGCAAGAACGCCACCCCAAATTTCATCCACACGCACACACACACATGGGTAACCAAGACAACAGGCAACGCAACCAAGGAAGAAAAGTGACAGAACGAAGAAAAGCGGACGTCAATGTCAAGGGAAAAAAGTCCAAATGGAAATGGTTGGGGTTAACAGAGAGAAAACACAAGAAGGAGAAAGGAAAAGAAAGGAAAAAAAAAGAAAAGAAGAGCAAGTTAGTGCATGCAAAAATTTCAATGAAATAGCAAAACAATATTGCCTTCTCTAAAAAACAAATAAATGGCCAGAGAAAAGCACAGAATCAAAAGGAAAAGAAAACTTGGCCACAGGGCAAGAGGATGTGCGTTCTTGTTGTCATAGCAACACATACTTTTTCGGGGGCAACTTTTTCCACCTTTTTCAATGCAGCCAAATACTAAGGTTATGATTGTCAACCAGCAACCGCAAAAGGATAAAACAATTGAATTCTGCCTGCTCTTTTAAATGTCAAACTCCATTGATGCGCTCTTTAAACCCACACCAATTCAATAAGAGAACAAAAATATGGTCCAAAAAGTAACTATATTAAAAATTCAAAAGTATTATAAGCTACAGACACAAATGTGCACATGTAGTTATAAATATAAATTCATTCAATGGCACTTTTACTAGATCAAACCCTTATAAAGTGTGAAATATAAAGCTATGGATTTATTTCTGGACATTTAGACTCAATGTGTACGTTTGTGAGTGGACTTTTGCGTCTTACCGGAGCGGTGGACGGCGACGGGAGAGCTGTCCACGCTGATGGTCATGGCTCTTTCCTTCTGCTTGAAAAAGTCTCGCGGGTTTCCGGACCGCTGAGCGATGATGGCCTTGGCCTCCTGAACATGTAGACGGGATGGCAGGGTTGTTTTTAATTGAATGTATAGCTTTTAAAAACAATCCAGAAAGCCACAACACGCTATCGTTTCAGCATACCTCCACTTCTGACTCCTTCTTATCCAGGCTGAGGTCATCCAGGCTTAACTCTGCCGGCTAAAATAAAAAACAAAACAGATGTAGGCATTGCAAAAAAAGAAGGCCAGAAAGTGAATTCAAGAAAGACATTTCGTTTATTTCAAATCAGTGGTGTCAATGGCTTCCATTTTTGTGAGGCACTTACTAAAGTGGCGTGACTCTGCAACCTGTCTTTGGCCTCTTCTTCCTCCTGAACTTTCTTCCTAAATACAAAAAAAAAGGACTCTCATTTTTAGCATATCTTTCCATTGAGGCATTTACTGTATTGTTCGGATTATAAATCACACTTTTTTTCCATAGTTTGGCTGGGCCTGCGACTTATGTCTTTTTTCTCAATGTATTTATTTAAAAGGAATAGCAACAGCACATTATGCTGTGTTTTTAGGCTATATTCATCCCAAATCTGTTACATCTGGTGCGACTTATAGACCGAAAAAGAAGAAAAGTCAAAAATGTGGGGCGTTGTTTCACCTGTGCTCTTCGATCTGCCTCTCTCGCTCGCGGTACCTCCTCTCTCGGTTCTCCTGCTCCTTTCTCTCTAACTCCATCCTCTCTTCCTCAAAGCGCTGGCGCTCCTCGGCCAGTTTCTTTCTCTCCTCCTCCTTCCTCAGCTCCTCGTCACGCTGCCCGCAAAAAAATCCATGTTTTAGTTTTGGCTGCAGTGGATGCTTTGTTTTTTTGTATTTGTTTTGTTTGTAAATGAAGGCACCTTGGCCTGCTCCCAGAATTCTTCTCGGTTGATTTTCTTCATTTCCACCTCTGCGTTGGTCTTTTCATACACTGTGCCCTTCTCCCAGGAATAAACAAAAAGAAACAAAAGGTTATTTTGTGGATGACAGACAAAAAAATAACTTTATACAGAAAGTGGAATGAATTGTGGTCAATCGCACTGCAATGAAATGAATTGTGTCATGATTGTAGATGCAGATTTGAATTGGATTGTGAGTGTTATTAGCCATGGTGGACGTACCACATCTCCGTGTTCCTCCTCACGGGTTTTGAGCCGCGTCATGACGGGACTGGCGGCCACCGCCGTGCCGTTGGTGAGCCGCTGCCCGATGGCGGACGGGTCCATGTCGTCCACGCTGCTGGCGTTGATGATGACGGCCACGCCCTGAAAAAGCCACAATCAAATCGATTTATTTTCATCTCTTATCACCCAGTTGAGAACACATGTTCTGTGCGCGAAGCTTTAAATCGAATTGTACTGGTATAACCACCTTAAGGGCATTCAATTCAATTCCAACATTCAAGGCCACTAAAACGTCAACCAAAGGTCAGTTCACATACAAAAGAAAATATACCTGGAAGAAGTCTGCCACGGTGGCCACGTGGCTGGCGCAGGCGCACTTCCTGGCGTCGGGCACATCGTCGCCCACCTGTCACGGCGATAATAGAAAATGGAAATCGCAAACACGTCCATTTTTAGATGTGTTTTTTCTTTCTACGGGCGTGTCACAATACCCAGTTAATGAGGATGTATCGCGGCAAGGCGGCGTTGGGCTCCTTCATGCTGCAGAAGCCGTACATGACCCGGGCATTGTCAAAGGTCGGCGTGATTTCTGCCAGGCCGCCACCTACACAACAGCCAGTCAATACAGTCAGTGCGGCGGCGGGGGGCGAGACAAACAAAGGCAGGGCAAGAAAGTAGTACCTCCTGTAGACGCCAGGGTTAAATCATTGCTGTCGTCTTCGTATGTGTACAAGGCCCTGGAAACACAATGCAAAAAGAGAAAAAAAGATGGCTCACGTTATTTTTCTGCTCTGATTTGTATGTGTTTTTGGCTAATGTGTAATTCTCGCCTTGTGTGACGCAGGTGTCATCAACCCTTGTCTGTGTGGAGAAAGCCCGTGTTCTGGCCCAGAGTATTGCTTCGCGTTTTCCTGTTGCAGTAAGTATTGTTTTTCCTATTTGTCACTGTGCTGTCTAGTTTTTATCAAGTTAACTTTGTCCCAGAAGTTAGTACTTTGCATTCAAATCCCAAATTTTGCACCAGCACTTCCCCTTTCGCAGCCAAAGGCAATTCATGACGCAAACGTTGTTTTGAGAACCTACCATGACCTTCCCCCACCACCACCGCCCATGTGACCGCCAACCCCCCCAAATTCCGCCCCTGGCCATTTCCTATCATGAAGCTAGAATGTCATGCTTATATTTAGTAGGGCAATCCTTGTTAATAGCATTTCAATTGGACTGATTCTATATCATTTCAATAATGTATGATTGCTGTCTATCTCCCACATTTCCCTCAGATGAGGTCAAATGAAGGTGGGAAGAGATTAAAATGGGCTGGATTAAAGTTGTGACGTTGCATAACCAAACATTGATAAAAAACAAACATCCTTTGGACATGGAAATGTGAATTTTTAGTGGTATTCTAGTGATAATATAAAACATGGTCATTACTGACTCACAAGGACAAAAAAAAAACATTTACACTTGCATTCACACCAATTTAAATTCTTCCAATAATAGTACTTTTTAATTAGTGTGATAAAATGGATTTCATAAAAGAAGAAGGTGAAGATCAGTGAGAATTTCTGGCAATTATCTCTTTTTCTTCTTCATGTCATTATGAATTCAAGTTGAAAGAAGGAAGGAAGGAAGGAAGGATGTATTTGAAGACAAATGGAGAGAGCACAAAATCAAGATAAACAAAAGAGGGAGGAGATGATGAGACAGGTTCATTTTGAGATGGCGCCCTATAAATAATTCTCTTTGCCAGGCAGACAGATGTTTATTATTCATACGCATTCCCCGTGACCCAGAAACAGCTCCAAGAAATGTGGGGTTAGCGCACAATAATGGTCAAGTATTATTTCAACTGAAGATTGATGAAAAAAATGAGGATGTGTCGATATAATAACAATAATAATTTTAAAAATGAACAGTTGACTAATGTAGAGTGACAAAAACTATTCTTGTGAATGGGCTTCAATTGGGCTTCATTTTACAAGTCCACCAGAGAGCAGTAGAGATTTTGCCACTCAAATATGATCATTTCATGACTGTACCCAAGGTAGAATAGGACGTCTATTTCCGTCAATGTCAGCCAATGAGATGATGAGGGAGACACTTTTGCTCCATACTTGTATTGATTGGAGTCTGATTAGATGATCTCAACTTGATCAAAAAGGAATAACCAGCATTTCAGACTAAGGCCATACATTTAATCAAATCGTGATTAAAGCCTGTGCAATTTTGCATTTGCTTCCGTTGCCATGACAACATCATCAGAGTGCTCTTCATCTTTTTCTCCTACCATAGTTTGGATTTGGAACTCACAATTTCCCATGAGGAGAAAGTCTTGTACTTTTTGGGCATTTTCTGACTTGGACAAAAGCACATGACAAATCCTGGAAGATCTTTTAAAAATAGTGGGGAGACAAAAAAATGCGTAATAGACCTCCTTTCCTTTAATGGCAAAAGTATGCGGCCAGTCAGGGGAGTTCCAGTCATACTGACGGGAAAAACAGCCAAGTCACAGAGAAGTGAAGACAGCATTGTGTTATTTATTGAGGGAGAAAGCAAAGCAAAGCAAAGCAAAGCAAAGCACAGCATTGCATTGCATTGCATTGCAGTGACTTCATGCAAAAGCAATGTGATGAAGGCCAAGTCGAGCACACAGAAAAGGAAAGTCTGCCATGGCCAAAGGCCTTTCTTTCAATAAGGATTTCCTGGATCTGATCAAAAAGTGATTGCTCATTCCTAATGAGACGAAATGAAATGAAAGTGGTGTAATTTAAGGCTAATAATGGTTCTTTTGCTCCTCTTTAGGAGTGGATGACCACGAGGTGGTGCGGCATCATCCAGATCAATATGGAAGAGCACTGTGAGTATGTGAGAAATCTATACTCCTAGTTATGGGCAAATGTCCAAGTCAATTTGATTGACATGTTCGAATATTGCTGGCTGAATTCATGAAAAATGATTTTTTGGGACATTTTTCTGAGGGTTGTTGTCTCACTTTCCCATCAAACCATAAAACATCAGCAGGGGGCCTTTCTGTCCCCCCCAGTCGGTCTTCTTTTCCCCGGAAAACGTCACTTCTCCCACAGATGGTAAAATGAATAGAGCAGATGCGCGTATATCGCGGCCGGCCAAACCGCGGCGGCCGACAACAGCGGCAGCTGATGCGGCCAATTGACGAGCGTTTTTCCACTCATGTTTTCTGCCTGTTGTTTCATTGCCGTTCCAAAAAAAAAAGGCTGACTAGCATTTGATTGCCTGCATCAGCAACCGTTTGGCGTTCCAAATGATTGGCTCATCTGAAATGGGCTGCAGAACAATTAAAAGGCCATTTTAAGGCAAAAAAATGACCTTGCACCATAGATTTGTACCAAATGAAGGGACTTGAAACCGAAAGGCCGGGAAACTAAAGTGAAATGAAACCTCGGAGGGTCAAACAGAAGTTGGCAAAGTAGCTTTAACAATGACACTTCTCTTTTTAGAGCAAGTTTGAGGAAGCCAAATTGGTATTTTTCTTTACTGCATCCTTCTCAAGTATTATGCTAGAACATGAAATTGCATATGGCTAGTTCCCCCCAAAAGAAGAGGTGCATTTGTTTGATTTTTCTCTCCACAAAATGCCAGTTGTGGCGCCTGGCTTTCCCTTGAGAGAGAGAGAGAGAGTCATTGGGTAATCCAATGCAATCACAACAGTGAGTTGAAAAGCACTGCAGCAGCACCCCGGGGAGAAGGCCCACAGCACTCCGTCATTCCTCAAATACTTCAAATACCCTCCATTTCCCCACTCGGTCTCCCTTTCCTCACCTACACTGGTTTCTCTCCCTGACCTTTTCTTTTTTCACCACATTTCCAATCACGTCACATATTTCAAAGTATATTAACGCCTGCTTCTTAAAATGGGTCAAATCGATGGAAGCCATCCGCCTAGTTTTCTTTAAAAGAATGTTTTTTGTTGATGGCTGATGTTTTTAGGTGGAAATTGGTCAAATGAGGGTAGCAAATACACAATTAGCAGTCTTGTGATGGACTTGCTGCAATTCCGCCGGCGTCCGAGCGTGCGCAGTCGGCCGCCATTGTTGGACCGTCGCCATGCGAGCCAATGTAAACAAGAGGGAGGGAGCACAGAATATGTTTGGACTGTGTTTGAGCAGGACCTGATGTTTTCCGCCGATAGCCCCGTCCTCTTTTTTTCTATTTCAAGAGATTGTTGACAATTAAGAAGGTGTTTTTTTTTTTTTTTTTTTAAACAAAACCTGATGTTTTCATGCTGTTGCAGAAATACAATATTTTTCAGTATTTCAAAGTTTTAGATCTTTTTAAAGGGAAGACAAAAGAAAAAATACATTTTTTTTGCTATGCCACCATTGAACAAGGCTTATATTGTACGATTCTAATGTGGCTGCTAGTTTTGGGTTTATATTTCCGCATTTTGTGAGTGGGGAGCACAAACAAATGGCTTCCACGGCGGTAGACTTTGTGCCGTGGGAAGCTCAAAGTCTTTTGCATAAGTAGGACAAACAAAGTATAGAAAGAAGTAAAAGCCGAGGAGGCAAACTAATGACTAGGCTTAAAAAAAAAGCCCAAGCTATCCATTCACAAAAGCAGGAACAAGGCTTGGCGGGCACATCCAAAAACACACAAAAAACAAACAATAACTCGGAAATAGGAGCAAGAAAAAAACAAACAAATTTAAAGAGTAAACGAGATGACGAGGAATAGGCGGTGGCAACGGCAAATGAGGCCCAATTCGGAAGGAACCAAAAACATTCCACAAATACAAAGCGTGACATCTGCAGAGATTAGGGATAAGTGTTCAATCACAGCCTCATTTATTGTCATTTTTCCGCCAGGCTTCTGCCATCTTTGACAAGAGGATAAGCTTCATTTGGATTTTCGCATGGCACCACATTGTTTTTAACCACTTGCTGTCTTCCCTTGTGACATGTCTTGTCATGGAATAGGCTCCAGCACCCCTCCTGCGACCCTTGTGAGGATGAAGCGGTTCAGAAAACAAATGAATGCATTCTGTAATGTCGCAAGAACTATTTTTAATGGACGCAGATTGCCAAAAGTGAAATTGTTGACGTTTTTTCAGCTTGAAATGAAATAAGCAGGGCAATTTGGCGAAGGTTGCCCATGTGACTTGCTTTCTGTGGGAGGGGACGACATCCTCCCAACGGGATTGCGCCTTCCGTGATGCTGGGGAAGAGTCATTAGCGGGAGCGGAGGAGGACGCCAGTGTAATTATCAAGCCTTTTTGGCCTTGTACACGGATTGCCTTGGATTTTTTAAAGGCTCCGTACCCAATAAGCCACGTGTCACGTCCAATCAGGTTGCCTGAAAGTCATTTACCTCATTGTGGAATGAAGACTTGTCAATAAAAGTCAACAGGAGTCCATTTGCAAGCTTAAATCTATTAAAATGAATGTCAGCCATTTGTCGAGACCGTAAAAAGCCAAACAAAACAATCTATTTCCACATTTAACTAGAACAGTGGTGGGCTTATTTCTTTTTTGATTGCTTCATGAAGTTTATGGTGCGGCTCGCTGCGCACTTTGCCGTGACCTTTCCAAACTCAATGTCCTCTCTCGTCTCCATTTGCCATTTCAGTCGGCCACTTCCAGCGTTCCCAGTGGGGCTCGGAGAAGGACCTTTTAACTGGGCGACCCTAAAATACGCCGGGATCTTCCTGAAGGTAAATGAATTCCTTGGATGGGAACCACGAGACGGTCTTAATTCCACATTTTTGGGCAAAGAAAATGTTTAAAAAATGGCCTACATTAGCATCTCATCTGATAAGATCAGATGAAAGCAAAGAGACGTGGAACTAATTTTTAAGTACTATTATCTCTACGGTGCAAATTGCAAAATGACATGGATTGTGAGATCTACAATGTGAAGTTGTTGATGAAATAATCCCCTGCTTTCATCTCCCAAAAATGAGATGTTTGCCACGGATGGTATGAGCACGCCACCCTGGCAAAAAGTCAACGATTTGATTGGTTTCACGGGATTTCACTGGGTGTTCCAAAAGGCATTAGTATGCTTTTCTGTGAGTGTGCAGCAGCCTTTTAAAGGAAGTGAGTCCTACGCCAAAAAAAAAAAGAAAAAAGAAAAAAGAAAAAATGTGGGTGGATGCTTTAGCGAGAGGCAGAGAGGCCTTCCAAGTGGGAGGACGCCATTGTAGAGAACTGCGTCAAATCACATTATTTTTCTGGATATTCATCCCCCGTGGAAAGCAACACCCGAGAGAATTTTCCCCAAGTGACATTTGGACCATGATTGGTTCAATTTAGTCAAGAATGATCAAAGCATTTGAAAAAGTTTCACATTATCATCGGAAAATTCAAAGTGGATTGAAATGGATGGAAAACCACTTTAGATGTGACAATTGAGTCACTTTGTTTTTTTAAAACCGTTTTAAATGTATCGCTTAATAAGATAAAGTGTGCACAGAGAACATCCAAACAGCAAAAAAACAAGCAGGCAAGCTTTGAGGAAGAGTGGAAATTCATGACTCACATGCAAACATGTCACTACTTTGTCCAGCTTTCGGCTTGATTTATAGACAGACAAGGCCAAAAACGACCACAAATTGGACTCTATGTTCTCGCCGTGTCCCTGTCTACGATATTGCTTTGACTAATAGCCAGAGTTAAGCGTTTTTATGTATAAAATTCGACAGCAGGACGGATTCTAAAGCCAATCTGTTCTAACGCAAATGCACGCCTTGTCAAGTGTGCACGATGGGTCGAGGCGCAAAGTGTAGAGGGGACCCCCTTCCCCCCCTCCGGGCTGCATTCGGCCTACATCTGGCGAGCTCCCATCTTTGCGACGTGGGCGCCAAAAGACGGATCTGGAAGATCTCTCCCGAGGTCTGCATGCGGCGCATTCGGATGAGAGTCAAGAGTTCAGTCATATCGCTTCAGTGCACGCTCGGATGGTCGGCCACTGAAGCTAAATGACTTGTAAAGCAGCATCTCGTTGGTCTCTTTACCCACACGTTGCGCCCTTCCCCCACAGTCGGAAGTAGAACGCAAGCCAAGCAGACAACCCCATTTGCTGCCCCATGTGTGGTCATCGGTGCAAAGCCTTGAGTCAATGTTAGCATTCGCTCAAACGGGACCAAAACAACAACACCGGCTTTAAACTCCAACTATAAGCTTCCTATTGGCCGATACGGCAGACTGTACACAATGTCCGGTTTTTTTGGTGCAAACCTATGTCTTAATTGGCTTAAAGTGCAGTGACACTGCTAATCTCTGCTTTCTATTTGACAGGAATACTTTGGAGCAGTTGCAAAGGGAGGATGGAGCCGTCCCGTTTAATCGATGACTTTCGCCCAAAAACGCCGACTGTGATGAATGCCCTACGGCCAAAGCGGGAAGCATTACGCGATCAAGCGGCGAGGACGGCCATCGAGCCGCCTAAAAGGCCTGCCCGGATGGCTTTCTGTCCTTGAACACAAATCAAGCCAAGAGCGCCATCCATTGAATAAAACATGGCGCCCAATTGACTTTACTGACAGGAAAAGCACAGGGAAGCATCCGGAAAATCGGGTAAACGCGGCAGCTTTTTCTATCCATTTGAAGCTATTCCAAGATGTTTTATTAGACTAGGTTAGAATTTAATTTCATAACAAATAATGGAAATGTTAGTATATTTGTAGTCTTTGAGAGAAAACACTGTCTTTTGTTAGGGCTCATTTCAAGGGTAGGAAAATACTCCAGCGAAAAATGTTTTGTGTTGGAGCCAATTGCCTGTTCAATTCACGCCCAGGAATATAAAAAAAGATGCCTGAGTGATAAAATACTTGAGCTCCAAACAATCCGTCAAGGCGGCCGTGTCGTAGCCGTCATAGCACTTTCCCTCTCCGAGTGGGTGGCGTTAACCAGAATAGATTTAAGGGGACTGACGTAGCTTTGTTCTCTCGGTTGCTCTCACACAGCATCGCTACTCTCATTTTTCAAACAAAAATGTGTGCATTAAAAAAATACAAAAAATCTGCTATATATGTTTTTCTCTTCATCATTTAAACCCATTTTTTTCATTATAGTCGACTAACTATGAAACAAAATGATCCCATTTTGGTGTTTTATTGCCTTTTGTTGGAGATGTACTGAAATGAAAGTACTGCCGTAATGGTTTGTTTACAGTATGTATTTTTGAGGATGTACTACTTAGAACAGCAAGTACACAACTTGGGATTTAATCGGACGGCATAGCCAAGATTTTCTGTTTCTCGGTTCCCGGTTCTGCCCCCCGGGACCGTTCCGAGCCCGCCGTAGAACTATTTATACTCTCTCATGTCCAGTGACAGCCAGCGCTGCGTCACCTTCTTCATTATTTACATCCTCATTCAATCTAGCAAATTATTTCTGTGCGGTAGCAGCGATTTGCAGCTGAAAAGGGGATTTTAAGTGCTAGATAGAATGTAACACTAAAAATGGAGTTTGCTTTATAAAAGGCAATTTCTGTCCCTGACTTTCAGACGCCTTTGCTATCAAATGTTTTGTCGATATCTGCAACCTCTTTTCGGCCTCTTGACATCCACACCCTATCTAACCCAGCCCGCTGACAACACATTCGATCAATAGTCTACGATTACACGGGTGAGGATGTGAAGGTTCAGGGTTATCTGTTTATTGTTGGGACCATTTAGGCCAGGGGTAGGGAACTTATGGCTGGGGAGCCACAAATGGCTCTTTTGAGTCTGTGAAATCCTGACCCCGAATTTCCAAGCTGTAAGGCACACGATGTAGTCCACCATCCCGCTGATCCATCATCTCAACACAATGTTTATAAATGCTCGGCGCGCAGTGGAGAGGGTGCCGGTGTCGAGTGCGTGCGAGCATAGGGAATTGGGAGTGTGCGATGAGCTTTATGCTTTACATAATAGCCTTATTCTGTGGAACTCATAAACTCCCCCCAAAAAACCCGACGTAATCTCTCTCTTTGTGCCGAGGGAGGGGCCGCAGAATGTGCGCCAACCAGGCAGGAAGATGAGAGCATTTCATCGAGCGGCCATTGCTTTCTATTTTTGAGAGACAATCCAATCATTTCTTTTTGACGAGGCAACCAGTTCCGACGTCGATCTGGTCAGCGATTTTCTGCTGTTTGACGGGTCCGAACTGCCGAGTCTAGGCCGAGGGAGCGGGCTTTCAACGGACGGCAAAGTGCTGATAACTTTAGGCCTCCGCTTGGGACGTATTCCAGAGACGCCAACTCAATTACGTCTGACAATGGTGGATTGGAATGGACGCTTACGGAAATAACTTTTCTGTCCCTTGGACATTAAGCACTTAGTTTTGTACTTACTCAGTACTATTTTTCAAAAAGATCTTTCCCAAAATGCTCCCACCGAATCAGAAGAAAAGCCCCGTCTAAAATGTACACGAGGAAACAAAACTGTAAAGCAGGATCCCTCATCCAAAAAGACATTTTCAAATAAAATCTGGCAGTTTTGCAACATTAGGCTGGGCTTATGTCTGCGCGCAGACGCGACGTGTCGGCCATACGGCGGAAAAGAGCGACAAGAGCAATTGGCTGGACCACGCCGACGTCCAGATGGTCCAAGAAAGACACGAACGGGAGCTTTTCTCTCTCTGTGCTTTTCCTCGTACGTCAGTGAACGCATGACATCATCCCGGCCAGAAACGGCAATTTAACTAGAATAAAAGATTGATTTGAAATGAAATATTCAAAGTGTGGGATGAAGCTATGTACATTGGGTCACCATTGTGCTAAAGTAGCCGGCGGGCTTGAATTGAAAGCAAAGGAGAGAGAAAAACAAGGATACAAAAGACGACAAGACCTTCTAAAGCCTTTTAAGAAATTCATCCAAATCGCAAACAGCAAATTTCATCCTCCAAATGTCAAAACAACTTGCTGGAGATACATAGAGAAATATGTAACCCGGCTTGTATCCAGGCAGAAGGCGTGAAGCTTGGATGGAAACTACCCACAATGCCTCTGTGGACCATCAACCCTGCTTCCTTCCCTCCCTCCCTCCCTCCCTCCCGTGAAAGCGCACACTTGACTGCAAAGCGGCAAAACGCTGAAGTCAGCAAACAGCAGGCCAATCTGCCGCCTCTCCTTCTCTTCTTATTCCCTCATTTGACTACTGGCGAGATCGTTTTCGGAGCTTTTGGCCAATGGAACAGAATCATTGACTCGTTTGAGGGTCAATCCATTTTCTCTCAACGGTAAAACATGAGCTGCGTGTTGTGAGTCGGTTACGAAATAGGAAGATTTACCGTATGATAGTTCTGCAGTTATAGAAGGCTTGTTTATCTGAGGAATGCAACCATATTTCCACTGCCAAAAATGATAAGAAATAGGCAATCTTTGAGAGAAGTTGCTACGTATTTGCATCGTTATTTTGCGTCTTATTGTGTGGTACACCTGATCCCAAAATAGAAAATGTCCCAACATGCTTGGGTGCTTTTCACCCTGATGCAATAAAACACTAAAATGAAACAAGTTGTGGCTGTCAAATTGTTCTGCCATGGGGTTATGATCGGGATCATTCAGTTCTGGGTGCGCAAGGGGGGGCTTTTATGAACCTTTTGTCTTTTTGACGCTACGGTACATCGACTTGTTTCAAGATGTACTTTTCCTGGCTATTTCCAACCAAAGGACGGAAAGAGTAACGATTTTCTTGGAAAAATATGGACTTCTACACGTTTCAAAGGACAATATTGTGGTTTAGGGATTGGATGGAGTCGAATGATTTTTCCTCTTTGAGACGATTTGATTTGTGCTTGTCTGCTGTGTGGCAATGCCCCCCCCCCCCCCCCCCAACTGCCGTCCCTCCCTCCCCATTAGTCTGGTATTTAACTGGGATTTGTGTGGCACGCGTGTGTCTGCGAAGCAAAGGATTTGGCTAAACATGTTCAGCCCCAGCGGGGGTGAAAGCTCGGACGCTGAGCCCCCCAAAAGAGTACAGACTGACAGGCCAGACCCCCGATCACCCCCAATATAATCTCTGCTGGGCTTGTCACGATAGATAAACTATGTCCCTAATGACGGACTGGAAAATAGTGCAGTTTTCTGAAAAAAAGGGCGCTTTTGTTTCAGGTGGGTGAGTTAAGACACTCCCTCTATACATTTCTTACTTGACCCTAAAACCACACCTTGTTTTGTTCGTGGATGGAAGATGGCTGACATGCTGACATCACGGCAAAAATTCTTTGGTTCTTCAGTCAACTGGCCTGCGGGTGAAATCACTCAAAGCCCAAGCCTTCAAAGGATTCAAACAATACAGGTTGACCACCAAAAATGTGTGTTTGTGGTCTCAAATTGGCAGCCCGGGGACCAAATCTGGCCCACTCTATTATTTCGTATGGCCTGAGAAATTAAATGAGTGCCGACTTTCTGTTTTAGCATCAAATTCAAATGAAGATTATAGATGTATGTAAGCCCTTAGTTTAACACGCTAGTTTCATCTCATTTGACCTTTATTCTGTTTTTCTCTTCACTCGAGAGCCGCATTTATTCGTTTGGCTCTTTTTCGTGGGATGGCATCCCGGAGGCGGAAAATAACAATAGCCGCAACAGGATGATTAGGTCTCGCTTCTTTTTAAAAAAGAAAAAAATGGTATTCAGTTGTGGTTTGGAATACTGTAGCCTAATTTGGAGAAGATTTTGTAAGAGAGGCGTGTGTGTAACATTAGCCGGCGTCCGGATAACCACCACCACCACCGACGCAGCTGCTTGGATTCAACAAAGACAAAAGAGCCAAGAGGCCGGCCGCCAGAATGCCAAAGATGGGGATCAGCTGGACTGATGCGCAAACAAAGACCAAACGCTTTTCTATCCGGGAGGCATCGACAGCTAAACTCTACGCGTTCGCCGTGAAGGACGACTTAACACGTAGGCGTCGTACGTATTGTAGTTAAACGACCGCCTCCCAGGGAGTCCATTTTTTCAAAAGGGTGACGTTCCAAATGGAAGTTATCATTTTTTAATACATTTCCAAAGGCGTAACGTAAAACGCGAGGGCTTCCAAATCAGACAGAAGGCTTTCTCGTATGGCGTTTGGAGGTGGGCGCGGCTCGCCACTCATTCGTACAGACGACATTCTAAGTCGGAGGAGTCAAGCTGCGCTCAGCCGCTTTGGTGCCAACTCGCCTGCCGGGGGGCTTATGGGATTGATAGACTGACGGCGGGGGACCGACATGACACTGGCGACCGAGCTACAATTAAAAAGTCCAGCTCAACTGACTTGTTTGTCACACTGGCAAAGATGGCGGCTGCCGGAGAGATGAACTAGCTTCCGATAAATTGCTTCATGTCCTCTGCATTGACCTAAACTGGAGTTATTTTGTATGGAAATTATATTTAGGGGCTGCACCCTGATCACTTTAAATCACAGCTATCAAAATGTAGGCCCGGGGGTCAAATCTGGTCCGCCGCATTAGCTTGTGCGGCCCGAGAAAGTAAAAAAACGTTCTGTGAAAAATATTTAAACGTAATTATAAAAATATTTAGTTTCCTTTTGAAATGGAAACCAAATGACCTATAAACATTGCTTTAGATGATAAAAAAAGAGAATATTTAGGCCTTTTTATCCAATTTAACAGCATTAGAGCGCGGGGGGGAGCAAAAAAAAGACATGAATATGTATGAGCAAAGCAAAGAACAGAGAGACAGACACAAAGGACACAAAATGGCAGGCGCTCGCTCGCTCGCCACTGTACGACGGAACATTTCAAAGCGCAATAAAAATCACGTCAGCGTGGCGCCGGCGATTGAGTCGTAAGTCAACTTCGGAAAATACAAATTTAATGCGGCACTTTGGGTAAAGAGCTTTTTTTCTTCTCCAGGTTGGGCAGTTTTGCATCAAAATCCATTTGTTTGGCGACCTTATCCGCCCTTATCGTGGGATAAGAATTCTTTTCATTCGACGCGGTCAAAGCGACCTGCCGAAAAATGCCAAGAGTTCACATCGGAGTCAGCCAGTAAACTCTCTCTCTCTTAGATATTAAACTCTCTTTTATGAATATAATTTTAAGAGCTGGCTTCAACAGTAAACTTTATGTCACCAAAAGACCGGCGACCAATTGTCCGAGCACCCATTTACTGCCATTATTGTTCTGTGCTGAAGGCAAAAAAAAAAACTCATTGAAATGGAACTGACATGATTTCTGTCAAAAGTTAATCAGCTTGAAATGATTTGGGGGGTTCCAATCAAGGCCAATTGGTACTGCTGACCCAGAAAAGACATTTTGAACAGCAAGCATGTTGCGTTCCCCGTTGAACGGCAGCCGTCTCGCCACTTCCAACACCAAGAATGAAATATTCTCCTCCCACATTCTCCAGCGTCAACGTCTGTTAACCTCATTTCCACAAAACGCAATCTTTGGACTTTTGACGGAGTTGCACATGTTGCATTAAGACAAATAAATCACTTGACATCTTAAGTTTGTCATCGCAGAAGAAAAGAATGAAGCAAGCAGGGTTCATTTGGGGGCTCCTCCACAAAATATTCCAAGCGGGAAGCAGACGGATAAGACATGAGTGCCACGTGAAAAAAAAAAAAAAAGAAAAGAGTAAGAGAGCTTCCCGACAATTGCGAGTTTCTGTAAGCAGAAGCTGCGAAAAGAGGAAGGCTTTTCTACTCAGCTCGTTCTGAATCACACGGGGGACTTTGCCAACTGACACGTGCGGGATACCAGGGAGGGGGGGGCCCCGTCATGGCGACCATTCGCTTCGGACGGCCATTTATTATCTTTCAAAGGCCAAGCGTAAAGTCCCCTGGGCCGACGGTGATGTCACTAAATTCGTAAAATACCTCACAGTTAACGGGGGTGGATTCATTTGGACGGATGCATTTGTTAGTCAGAAGATAGAAATTGCTTGGCCTTATTAATCATTTCATTTATAAAGTGACTGACTAGCAGTAGTTGAAATTTGTTGTCTTTAGAAGACATTTGTTAAGCTAGATATCTCCCACCCAGCGCATCCAATCACATGACCTACTTTTGTGGTCTATAGATGGCATTCATAGCTTTCCAATGATACCAAATTTGTTTTGCAGTATTCTAATGGCTTCATATGGATGGAGGAATTTCAAAATAAATGCACATACTCACATAGGGCAAATTTAAAAGTCTAACATTTTCTCTAAAGTGGACAGAGGGGTCCAATCAGTATGAGCTAAATTCAAGATTTTGTAGAAGTGGCTGTGTGACGCTGACAGCTTGACATTGCTTGCTGACACGCTATATTGTTATAGTAAAATGGGTGGAGGCGCATATCATGCTTAATGCATGACAATATTAGCAGTCCACAGTGACTTTTTTGTTGAAATTATCAAAAAACGTGGACAAACGTACACAGGCAAGCACTTTAATAAAATGGGATTGATTTTCGAGAGTCAATTGAGCAGGATTATAGATTCTGTCGTCCCTGAGGCCGATTGTATTGGATGGGCAACATATTAAATCTGAGTTAAGAAGCGCAAAGTCATCCTAGAAGCAGAGATGAGTTCAATCAAATGAATTGGAACAAATATTTGAATTTAGAAAGCCTATCAGATGACGAGCGGCGCATTCCGTCTCGCAGACAAAAGAAACTCGATATTCTCTGGAGACTAAAAAAAAAAAAAATCAATGATACAGTTGGCCAGCCCGTCCAAAGATTACCGCGGTGTAGCCTTGGTAGCCCCGAGGCAAAAGAGTCAAAGCACAAAGATGGCTCTGTTGCGCTTTTGTTGGAGTTAATAATCGAAAAACAAAACATTGGCTTCATTGGCTTGTGGTGCAGACGTTAGCCAAGTCACAGACAAAAGTCTTCAGTGTCTTTTGCCCTAAAAAGAGCCACACTTGACCCTCATCAACTGCACAACGATTGGGGCAGATGTGCATTAGACTTCTGGTTGTTGGTGGATGTCGCCCACCGATTCCAAGGCTCTCGCCCGCGTGCGTTCGTGGCTAAAGCTGGCGAGTGTTTCTATTTTAGTCTACGCTGAGGACAGATCCGCCGGCTTTTTACTTGAAGTTGATGAGGACAGAGAGGGAAAAATTCCAAATTTAGATCCAAGTATGAGTTGGCTCCCAGAAGTAGGAGATTAGGGGACAGGTGGGATTTTATTTAGAAGAAATATCCGGTGAAAAGCATTTGACCATGAAATGTAAACCTAGGAAATGTCACAATTCACTTAAAATGTGCTCATATTTTCATGTAAACTAAATTTGACCCTTTGGTCGTCTTTAAATAAACACACCGGGCCAACGTAGGCAAATATTTGAAAAAGAAGCAGGCCTTAAAGTCAATAAACTCATTGACACTTTTTACAAAATTTGTAAAAACAAAGCAGATTCAACTTTCTCTCAAAGACCCCGAAAATAGCCACAAATTGTTGGAAACAAGTAAATAGCTCCTCTTCTTCTTGAGCTATAATCTCCAACTTGTACTCTTCCAATATGAAGAGACTCTAATATATCTTGTTTAACTTGATACGAAAGCAATATCCCAAGCGAGCATTCCACGCTGTCTTTTCCAGCGCCTTTGAGTCTTTTGTTCAGCGCCGGCCTTGAGTCTCTGCACAACCTCTCTTACTCAAAATACCTCGCCAAATTGAACCGAGCGCTCGATTGTCCAATAGATTAGCCATGTAAGGTAGCATAAAGCCCAGTTAAAAGTCCAAGTGGCTGTTTTTTGTCTCGTCCCATTTCAAATGACATCTGTGTGGCATCTGTCTAATGAGCAGGAAGGCCCGAAAGCGCCTTCCTTGGCGGTTCCCGATCGGGAAGCTGACCTCAAGCGCCGCACGCTGCCGGCTGTAACGCGATATCATATGTTTGGGGAATGTTTCCTGCAGGTTAAGACCCCCATTAGGACAGCGGATGGGTATTAAACCGCAAAATGGTAGGAATGCCAAGACTGGTGATGTCGAGGAGAGGAAAACATCTCCCTTTTTTTGTTTTGGCGCCCCAATTGGTGACGAAGCAATAGTTATGGATTATCCCTAATTGTAAAAGCAAAGAGAAGAGTGCCATTGATTTGGGCAGGCTTTTGCTGACCAACGGTGGTCTTTAAATCAAAGGCGGTTGTCGATGTATGCTGGGTTAAAACCCATCCTACTTGCTTTGATCCAGCAAAGACAGGCCACTGGACAGCTCAGGACAGATGACCATAATTGTCCCCCCCACCACACCAGCGCATTGAAAACGTTGAATAATAATTCAGGATAAGCCTCTAATCTTGCCACCAGAGCAGGCAGGCCACGTGACTCCAAAATAAACCTAACCGGGATGCGTGTCTTTGTGAGACAAAACCGCAAGTTTGATCTGATTGAGAAAGAAAAAAATAGATAAACTGAGACAAGATAGAGGAAGCAGAAGTGGCCATCTTCTGACGGCGAGTTCTGCTATCAGCGTAAACACAGCTTCACCCCCAACAAGAGGAGATGAGCGCCTCATCTGTCCTGTACATCTACCCCTTGTTGCCATGGGAGGAGAAATAACGATTGGTTTAGGTGGGTGGTGGGGGTGGGGGTGGACTGTGGGTCCTGGAGCCATTCAACTCCACCCATCCAATCTGGAACTACCCTGCTGTTACACTCACTTAAATGCTGGAGGATTTCAGATGTTGCTAATAACAAGGACTCATTTCATTCAATTTGAAAACAACTAACGGACCACTCAGATGTGATTTCAAATGGCTTATTTTCAGGAAATTTGGTTTTTATTGTAGAGGAAAAAATATATAATGACATCCCAGCTTGACTCCTAGTTTCCTGCCATAGAAAATTGATCTTCCCATTACTAATCCTACAAGCTGGGTTTGTGACCCCCCCCCCCCTATCCCTAGCACTGACTCCCCTAAACAAACAGTACTCAGTACTCTGAGGCCAAAGTCATACATTCCTGATCATTTCAGTTTGAAGTCATCTTTTTAAAAATCCTAACGGATCAGTCTGGAAGTCTTTTAGGGTGGACATTTTCAAGTCAGCTGTTGGAACAATATGGATGGCGTGCTTTTGCTTCCTTTCCTTCCGCCCTGGAGGAGTGTCTGCATACTGGGACAGCGGGAAGTGGACGAAGTGGTAGAAATGGTAGAAATGGTAGGAGCGGTGGGCTGCTAAAGGGGTGTTACGTGTTGTTTGGGGGTCAGACGTGTTTGGAAGTCTGCTTTTGTTCAGATCTCGTCAAGTGTGAAAAACGGGGGCAGCCCACAAGCCCGAGACGTCATCGACATCATTTGAGGGGGGGCTTCAAATACACCGCATTTATTATTGACTAGGAGAAAAACGAGTTGGGGAATTGTTGTCAAAGTTGATGGTTCTAAAAGATTGGATTGTAAAGGGCCAAAAATTGCCTTGAGTTCTTTAGGCGTTGTCAACATTTTCCATTTTGAGGCTCATTCTCAAATCAGTATATTAATATCAATTATAAGCCAACGTCTACGAGAAACGTGGTTTAACCGACTGAAAGACTACCTTAAACCCAGCTGCTTAGCGTTGAAGGACAAGCGGCTTACAGTTTAACCCAAACGCAGTCTGAAAAGTCAAACATGACCTCCGCCGACGTTACCTGCGCCGTCGGGCGTCCCCGAGGAATAAATCATTGACAAATGACTCTCAGCTGGAGGGAATCAACAATCTACTGGCAACGGCCACCAATGACAAAGCCAATCGGCAAGAATTTTCTTCTTTACTAAGGCCTGTAAAATTCTATTTCTTTTAATTGGAGCAATTAGTAAGCATCCAAAGAATTGCCATGTGATAACAACACCATAGCAGTCCACTTTTGGTATGTGCTAAGTGGCCAAGATGTCACTAGATTTCTAAATATGAGGCTACTCTCGGGATGGAATATGGATTTGTCGAGGCATCAAGCTGTCCGCACTGAATTAATGACACACATGCTAGCCACGGCTACCATCCAGACGGCTTGGGCCATTGCTTTTGAATGTCGGCCTGCGTTTACACGCCAGATAAAACACGGTACGCTCTCCTTTTTAAGCGCTATTGACAGTCATCCATCCATTCTAAACATGTGACCTCTTTCTCAGTCCAATTTTTGTTCTGTTTTCTTCTTAATGGGATCATTCGTGCAAACAGTGGTCAGTGATAGTGTCGTTAGGCCGTAAAAGGTGATGATGGAAGCCCCCTCGTAGTGTCACAGACGCTCACACACCTCCTGGCCTCGCCCTCATTTTGAGGATGCAGAAAATGTCACAGTATTTCAGGCACCCGACATTGTGAAGAAGAAAGTGGCAAATAACTGCAAACCAAAGCTTCTTGTGGAGGTTTTGCAAAAAAAGTCACCCTTGACTTCACGTTTTGCATTTGCATTTCCGTCAATGGAGGCAAAGATGGGCTCCATCGTGCCCTGCGCATCCTCCACACGTACATAAATATGCAAAAAGAAGCGTGATAGAAGGGAATTGGACTCACCAGTCGGTGTCGGAGCACTCGTCGATGACATCTTGGTAGGCGGTGAGCAGGACCAGTCTGTTCTTGGCGAGATTCACAGCCATGTTCGAGCTCGGCGGAGCATCCAGGCCGCTGCTGATGGAGGACGGGCGCGGAATGAGAGAGTCTGACCGGGAAGAGGAGGAGGAGGAGGAGGAGAGCGAGGAGAGCCAAGAGGAAGAGGAGGGGGAGGAAGCCATGACTAGTGGAAGAGACAAAGGGGACGTCATGGTGTCAGAGCGGTCCTAGTGCCGAGCTTGAAACATGAAATGTTCAGCCTGATGCTCTCTTTTCTTAACCATTTGTGTTTAAAGCCAAAACTATTTGAAACCAGGACTCTTTCCAAAACCTGAATCAAGACTTTTTGGTTGTCAAGATGGAGGCAAGATGCGTTGTTTGATCACATTCTGATGCTTGGTCCATTTGGACTTAAGGTCACTTGCCCAATGGAGTGAACCTAGGACCTAAGACCGGAATATAAGAGATCCTTTTAGACAAAATAAACATGGAGTGAGTCATTCTTTTGTGGGATTTCTTGACGAGGGCATCCCCCCTCTCTCCCCGGAAACCTTTCTACGAGAGACCTCCCCCATTGGCCTGCCGTGGTGGGTCGGTTGCCGTGGTAACCCGCCGGCCCCGCAGCGTCCTAGCTCACACAAGGGGTGGCATTCTCCCACAGACCTCGGCGGGCTTGGCTCACGGCCCGCCGCATACCTACGTGGTTCGAGGGGGACGTCCAATGGAGAACGCCTCCATTGACATGTCACGAGATGCCGTCTTCCACTTTGGACAGCTCCCACAAACGGACAATCCGGACAGTTTGCCTTCATCGTTCAGCCAGCCAGTCGGGAAATGATTCCAATTAAAATGCCAGCGATTGGAATGCTCATTTCGGGTTTTGGGTTGGACTTCTAATTCAAAATGTGGAGTTAGGTCATACTATTTCTTTGTTGCAATTGACATTTTCTTTGAAAAGACTCATCAGGGAGACTTAAAAAGACTCTTATCAGCCTTAAAAGTGACCCGCAACAAAAGTGACACTAAAAATGACAGTTTTGGAACTGGGTCATAATGAAAAACCTGTCGATATTTTGTGGGATTAAGAGACAAAACCCAAACCAAAAGAACTTGTCCCATCTTGGTGCAGTCAGGTCTATTCTGGTCCTGAACTGTGCAGCTTTGCCCAGTCAGCTGGTTGCTACTTTTCCATCCGTGTTATAGAACAAATTAGCAAAGTCGGACAGGCGCGCTCGGCTGCACTAAGAAATGAATAACACGTTTGAAATATGGGCAAATTTAATCTGTCAAATGACGAGGAAGAGCGCTTGTAAATCCTCAGATTGAGGTCACAGCTTCTGCTAAAGAAGCTTAGTTACATTTTAGTATTTTCACAAACTTGTCTTTCCTTATTGGAGAGATTTTGAAAATGTTTGCTTGATGCTTCGGATGCTGAGGAACCCAGAAGAAGTCACGTGATATTCTTTCAAATCATGACATTTTAGTCATAATATATTACAATATGACAAAAGTTTTGGCCATAAAGTGCTATACCCATCATTAAACCATACACTTTACAGTCCAATGTTATTTCTGTATGAATTTTTACAAGCAAAGATTCACAAATTTGGACACTTGACAGTTCAGTGCACATAAATAAACTTTATTTGTAGTAAGAAAACAGTAACTTTTTCCAAATATAATTCTGCATTGTAGTCAGCTATATTTCTTGTGTATATTTTAAGTGGTAGTTTTGTTGAAAAGACTTTTCTCAGCTATCCATTCATCTTATTTCAAGACAGTTGTATTTCGCCATCTTGTGTTCTAGTTTGGTAAACGGCCGAAATCTCGGATCCAGACGGAAAAATATGCGAGTCACTTTACTGTACTTTACTGTAGTACTGTGTATTACCACTTGATGACAGTGCAAGTTAAATGGAAAAAAAATGACTGTAAATAATGGCAAGCTTTGTATTTATGACCGTACAAGTAGAATGAAGCAAGAAAAACAACAAAATTCAATTATAGCATCAGAATTCAACCTGTATATGCACACCCAATGTTTTTACAGCTTCTGTTTTGTCTGCCAGGTCAACAAATCCTATCACTAATATTTCCTGTAAACAAAGAATCACATAAGCTTTCACCCATATTTTCTCCATTGTAAAGAAATTGAGAATGTTGCCATATTTTCTACTGGATGCATTTTTTGCCCTTTTGTGGTTTGACACATGAGGAAGAAGGGGTCATCTGAGCGTGAACTCTGAGGTCAGTCATCCTTCTTTCATTCCTTATTTTGAAATCCCAGCGCGTCTCACTCCAAGTCAAAAGTGGTCTCCGAGGCCGCTGCAAATCCGTCTCAGTGCATCCATGTGTTCCATTTTTATTAGCACGTCTGCAAAAAAATTGCCCACGGTCACGTCGTTGTACCTCGTGTTTAAATCGGGGCTGTCCAAATTCATGCCCGCAGGCCCTCCATAAAAATATCATTGAATATGGCCCACATAAAACTCTCAAGTCCAGTCTACATTCTGTACTGATTAAAAAAAATACAGATTTAAAGACCACCAACCCATTTTCTCTTTGTTCTGAACAATTTGTTTCAGTTAGGTAATGTAAATGAATACATTACTCGAATATAGGCAAAAGTCAACTGTCCATACATCCATTTTTTACATGTTTTAAATGCAAAAAAACCCATTTCCAATATTCTATACCTGAATAATTTTGTTGTTTGTAGCCAAAAAATAAAAAATCCCTCTTCTTTTTAACCCCTGTCAGGATTATTAGTCTGACATTATTCTATATTTGCTAGCAATGAAGAATATGCTTTTGCTAAATGAAAAGCTTGCACTTATGCCTATGTTTAGGGCAAATGTACTTTTTCTTCCTGTCATCCCCGGTTATAATTTTTGTGTGTCATTCAGTAGGGACACCGGCAAGTCTTACAAGGTGTGTCAGGGAGATAGATCCGGGCGAGTCAAAAGCCCTGGGCGCCGCGTGTATTAAGGTTAATTTGAACTGATTAGATGAAACAGGGGAAGGGGAGGGGGGGTTCGTGTTGCTGTGAGGAGTTTAGCTTGCCTCAGTTCTATTTTTTAAGTGTCTGCTGAAGAATAACGCGTCCAATCAGATCACATGTCTCCCATTGAAGCGCTCCTAAAAAAAGAACTTGACTCACTTCCAAAAACATTCAACGTCTGATGCTGTCAATGGCAACCAAAGATGATCGGTTACTCCGAATTCTGTTTCTCGCCAAGCTAGCAACTGTTAACGGCGCTTTTCGAGAGTCTGCCAAATATAAAAAAAGAGTGACAGATAATTTATGCAAATCCCTCTAGCAGTTGTCAAGACATTTCACAAAAGACTAAAATGTCTGCTTAGGGTGGAAGGTGAATTTATTCTTCTTGGAAGAAAAACACCACCAAGACCATTTAGTTATTCTTATACAAATTCCATATATACTTTGAAAGGTTGGTTTTTAATATACTGCTCCGATAATGATGCTCTATTGAATCCGATAGTGTTGTTGTTTTGCTGTTTGTTTTGTCAATGGCGTCGTGATTACAAATGGGGGAGAAAAAGGAGGCAGGCAAAGTCAATAAAGAGGCGCTTTTGCCAAAATGAAGCCGAGAATGGAACCATTAGCGCCTTGGATAAGCTGACAGATTCTAGAATGGGTTTATGTTGCTCACTGTAGGCTGGAATTTTGCTCAATGTCGCTCAACTGAAAGAATAGTTAGCAGATGATGCTAAATGACCTGGAAAAAATCAATTGTTGAATTAAAAAGAGAGAATAGCATTCCTTTGACTTAAATATAGCACATTTTTGTGTATTTCTAGTTCTTGTCATGTTTTAGGAGTTGGAGAATATTTACATTTGTTGTTTGTGTTGGAATAAGATTGCAACTCTTATAGATTTTATTCCTAACTGGATTATTCTTTAAGTCTTGTTTGTTTCCATTGATTACTGGGAATTGATTATGAGGGGCTTGCCTTTAAAATCAATAAGAGGGGGGAGGAAGTGTCATGATCAATGTGTTTGTTTTTGCATGTTTGTCTTTCAAATACAGATTCCAAAAACAAATGAAAAGTAGATATTTTGTGAGAGCATGTTTGCTTCTTGGGTAGAATGCCGTAGTAGTTGATGTAGTTTGTGGAAAAGGATGTATTGCGCTCCCCAGCGCCACGCGCGCGCCCTTGAATAATCTAAGAATAGTGTGATTTTCAAAGCAGATATGCAGCCTGCCTCTCCCGGGAATGAATGCAAATGTTTGGGATAAATTCCTTTGTTTCTTTGAGAGTGCCTGCGCCGCCTATTTTATGAGCTTTGCGCTCCTTGCATCTCTGTTTTTTTTTTTTGACACCAAAAGCAAAAGCGCACAAGCCTCACAAGCATCTTCTGGGGCTTTTATTTTTCCACATTCTTTTGCATCAAATGGCAAAGAAAACTTGGTTGAATACATCATAATTTACCCCCCGTGCCCAAAAAAACATTCCTCCTCGTTTGTGTTTGTCCAAAAAAAACAATTTATATGAAAAAAATCTGAACCGCTAGGGTTGCAGGGGGTGCTGGAGCATATCCCAGCCGTGAAACAACCATTCACGTTCACACTCATAGCTAATGGCAATTTATCATCCAGTTAGCCTAGGTAATTTTGGATGAAACCCACAGAAAACCCACCCAAGCCTATGGGGAACATGCAAGGGCAACCTGGGATCGAACCCACGACCGCAAAACCTTGACCCCAGAAGAGAAGCCACTCTTATCCTCGTGTAAATCAAATCACATCACTCAAAAGACGTACACTTTTTTGTTTCTTCCTTTCTTTCTTTTTTTTACCTGATGTCGGAAATGAAATGCCGTCATGCGTTGATAATTCCAACATGGATTTTTCATCTCAAGTCATACATTTTAATGCTCGACTAAACTTTATGAGGGGGCTTTTTTTCCGGGTGTAACCTGCTTGTTTTCAGGAGATCGCAAGGGAGGGAAGGATGTGCGTGCCCCATATTGCACTCACTCAAGCGGGTTTCATTCATTGGCTGCCATAGACGCTGATAGACATCCAATACATTTTTTATAGTATTCAGTGTATGTGATCGGATATATTTGATTTGTCTAGTAGAGAACATGCCACTCAGTTTCCAGTTTGACATCTTGAAGGCTGCTTCTATTTGACGGAAAAGCATTTGAGTGCAAAGAGCCGTCTCCTTCACAATCAAAATGGAAAATATAGTTGAACAATCATCTTTTGATGGCAGCAATTTAAAAAGAAAAAGAAAAAAATGGCTTCTCTTTTTTGTGCTCACCCACACGCCGACTCAATTTAGCCATTGTCTGTAATTATTATTCGATCCACTCACTGGCAGAAATGTGTTAATTTCAGTTTTCGGATCAATAAGAGCTGCGGTTTGAAGCCGAAGCGGCCTTTACGCCGCCATTTTTGACGGGCGCTATTGAGCCGTATCGACGACGAGTGCAAAACTGTCTTAATGGCGTTTTTGGGGGGGAGAATGTATTAAACGCTTGGTGCGTGAAGCTAGATTTATTCGCTCTTTCTTATTTTGCTTTCGCAACTGTGTGATTTGATGATCTGTTCAAAATGAGTGACAAGGAGCCCAGAAAATGCCACATTTAATAGATGAATAAATAGACTGGAAGCGTTTGTCGTTTTGAATGTATCTAAGATTTTAGTATGGAAAAATTTGAGCCATTTGATAAGATATTATGTACACATTCAACACTTTATGGCCAGAGGTATTGTGATATATTATTTTACTCTTCTAAGTATGATATAGACTAGTATGTTTGACTCTAGAAATGATGACATGGATTTATGTTCTGTGTTTTTTGTTTGAATTGTTGCTTAACTTCAATTCGTATGCTTAAATTAAAGGCATGCAAAGTAAATGAGTGATTTGAAGATGACACAATAGTGATTGTTTGGACTGAGTGACCCAGAGGTCAACAAACAATTCTGGGTTTTCCTTGCAACCTCTAATGACGACACCTTTGCACCAAGCTGCTCTCTTCCTAGTGCAATCAGTGGATTACAGTTTCCTACTTCCTGTTTTGACACAATCACCGTTGGTCAAACGTGTTTCAGAGTTTTTATTATTAAAAAAACATCGGATTGCATTGCAACAAAATGCATTTGACGCTCCTGCAGCACATGGTAAGCAGCCAAAAAGGATTATAAACGCCGATCACCGTCGATGTTAGCCAAAGTTGCACTTTCCAAAAGACGCCAAAGAAGAGACCTCGAGGGGAGAGAAAGGGACATTTGCAAACGTGCAAAAAAAAGGACGTTAGGAAGAGCGATTCATTGGATGTGGTCTATACATCGAGTTGGGTCCGGTCCGATCTCGTCGCCCACCCCTCCCAGTGAGCGTGAAAGAGAGGAGGGGCTTGACTGTACGCCTTTTTTTTTCTTCTTCTCCATCCCTCTCACTCTCATCTTGTGACGAGAGCCGCTGAAAAGTAGGGCTGCTGGAGAAGAATGATGTGTTGGGAAGCGGTTGGAGCCAAGTGGACCACCAGCAGCAGCACCACCGCTGAGGGGGGCGTCGCTCCCACTCGTTGACCGCCTGCAGCGTCCCTTTTCCCGGCGAGGATGAACGTGCGCCGCCGCGGTGCTCAACTTCCAGGCGTAAACGTTTCAAAGTGACTCAGGTGAAGAAGATTCATGGATGAATGGATCGCCCTTTTTTGCCGCTTGAGGAGAAGGAATTGACGCGCCGCTGCTAAGTGAACGGCTCACTATGCCACAATGGCTCCGATCCACTATTTGTTTCTCTGTGGACTTCTGCACGCCAAAATGAGCGATGGTAAGACACCAATGATCATTATTATGTTTCGCATTAATGGATTTTGCTGCAGAGAATTCTCTCTCTTATCACACGCTGCTGGTTGCCTGCTATTGTTGCATGTGAAATTCCTGAATATTCATAGCACGTTTTGCGCAAACTTGAAGGATGGCGTGACGAAACAACTGCAAAAGTGTTACAAAGCGTGTCACGTTAGAAAAAGGGAGAGAAAGGTGCATGTTTTGCCAATATTACCCGAGATTTGGTCAATATTTCATTTGCCAAGTCGTGATATTTGACGTCCTGCGGTCATCACGACTAATGTGGGATGTAGTGAGTGCTCACTTTGAGATTTGACGTCTGCAGGATAGTCATAAAGATTCAAATTGTTTTGCAGAGGGGCTTTTACACTGCTCTTAACGTTGCCCACCCTCGACAGCGAGCGATAGGCGTTCCTCCCAGTCCCAATGGACGCCTATTGACGTCGATGGCACTGTCGTTCGCTCCCAATTCGCCCAGTATAACAACAAACTGGACGTCTACAGTTGTCAATGGCAGCCCATGAGTTAAACGCCAGGATTGTCCTAAACCAAGTGTATTGTTCATTGTTTTGAAGAAACAAAAGCATATTTCAGCACATTCAGCACCATGGATAGCTCCTGCCTCACAGCATAAGAAAGTTCATTAGAAGCACCTTATTGGCTTTTAAAAGATATTCTTGGTCAAATGTGGTAATGAATGTGTTATATTTTGATCTATTTGACCCTTTTTTTGGTTCACATGCATAGGTTAAATGCCTTTTTGACAGTTTTGCATAGGAAAGCCAGCTATAAATGCATCAGAGGCAGTCAATGTAAAAAAAGCCTAATAGTTTTGAACTAATACGGCAGCGAGGAACATCAAATCATATGTCCGAGACGCACGTTCATCTCCTAAAAGGAATTCTATCGCATTACCCAGCCTGCGATGAATGAGCGAGAGATGACGCCGCTTTTCTAATGTCATGGCTAAATGATGTCACGTCCCCACTAAAGCGCAATTAAGCCACTTTTCGAGAAAGCGTCAAGGTCGACCGTGTTCTGTTCACTTTGCAAAACATTCTTTCACCATTCAGCTGGTGAGCGGCACAGTTGAAGATTGCTCACTTCAAATTCCAACAGTGCCATAAAAACCATGTTGAGAATATGCGTTTTAAATAAAGTTGTCACAGGTTAAAGGTTAAACAGATGATACCTGGCCACAAATTGCATTTGTGTGTAAAAGTGTTTATAGGAGAGAAATTGCACTTTATTGATGGCGCATATCTCTTTTGATGTCATGTTTAAATGCTTGTCATAGCATACTTGATCACAAAATGCGATGTTCTTTTATCAGTTAGTCCTTTATCATCATATTTGGCATCTGAGAATGTGGAGAATGGTATGCATCTCTATTGTTAGTGTACAAAATGAAGCGTCTGATGTAGCATTAACAAGAACAACAGCTTTGATTATTTGATAAAATGGGATTTCTAAATGTGAAGGTGCTTTGGCTGAATGCACTCTTTTTTTGAAGGCTTACTACACAGTCACCTCTCGAGCCAGCTCTTGTTAATGTGTCAGAATTTTTTGAACAAAATCTTGCAGTGTACGAGGAGCAATTGTGAGGGAAGATTTTGTGAACTAAAGTGGCCTTTTTTTCCCCCTCCAGGTTCTCGTCTTCGTCAGGAAGACTCCCCTCCCCGCATCGTGGAGCACCCCTCCGACCTGATCGTGTCCAAGGGCGAACCGGCCACTCTCAACTGCAAGGCGGAGGGCCGGCCCGCCCCTACGGTGGAATGGTACAAGGACGGCGAGCGGGTGGAAACGGACCGCGAGAATCCCCGCTCGCACCGCATGCTGCTGCCCAGGGGCTCCCTCTTCTTCCTGCGCATCGTCCACGGGCGCCGGAGCAAACCGGACGACGGCAGCTACGTGTGCGTGGCCCGCAACTACCTGGGGGAGGCCGTGAGCCGCAACGCATCTCTGGAAGTGGCACGTGAGTTTTCCCGCTGGCGCGCGCCGCTCGCTTTTCGCCTAAAACGCCGGCTTTTCACGGCAAATTAACCGTAACATTTGGCGGCTTTGGGATCCCTACCGTTCATCTGTCATAATACGTGCCGCGTCGCCTACTCGCTGAACCTTCCGCTAAAGCGTGGGCGCCGGAATGTGCGGGGATTTGCTTTGGGCCCGTCAGCCAGACCTGTTTGGGTGACCTGTTTGAGTAATGTATGGGTAAAAGCTGAGAATGGCTGCGGGCCAGGGGGGGAGATGGAAAGGGGCCCGGGTTTTAACCCGGAAAACTCCTTTTTGCTATTTGTATTTGGAAAGAGGCATGGAGAGGAGCTGGGGGCTATTCGCTTTGCCATTATGTGCTAAACTGAGCTGATTTCTTGCCATGAAGAAGATGCGCTCACGCTCAGACGCGCACACACTATCAGCACAGATACTTGCTAGTACGCATCAGCACGCACACTTGTTTGCCACAATCGCGGTCGAGTGAAACCGTGCCAAATTGCGTCATTGCGACCGAAACGGGAATTTCTCCATACCGGCCAATGCTGTAGTTGCACTTGTAGGATGGCAGATTGGTGAGCCATAGCAAATATAATGGCTTCTTTTCATGTGACTTAGTCTCAGTCTGTGGACTATCTTTATGTGGCTCCAGTATTTTTACCTAGGTCTACAATGTCTTGTGTGTCTGTCTTCCCGAAAATAAAAAAAATACTTGTATTATGACTAGTTTTTGCGTGCCAGGGGAAGCCAAAGCTTCGAAAAAGCCCAATTCTGGACAAGACTTTAAAATGAAGCCTCGTCTTAATGATGCCCTGGGGTTGGTGATATATTTATTGACCTCTGCCCGTTTAGCGTCTTCTCCTGCTTTCCTGTCGTGGCCTTCTCTTCAGTGTTGAGCATTCCTTTGAGCCGTCCGACGCCGC
Source organism: Stigmatopora nigra (assembly GCF_051989575.1). Classification (NCBI taxonomy): domain Eukaryota; kingdom Metazoa; phylum Chordata; class Actinopteri; order Syngnathiformes; family Syngnathidae; genus Stigmatopora; species Stigmatopora nigra. The sequence goes on from NC_135526.1 coordinate 803,458, forward strand.
GGTAAACAACATTAGCCTAATTGGCATCATTTGAGAACCCACGCTAAGGCTTTCCCCAGGCATGAAATGGTGTTCATTCCCACCCCCCCAAAACAAAGAAGGAAAAAAAGAAAACACCTCGCATGGATGCAATCGTTTAGTCCCACCTTGTCGCCGTACTTTGGATGCCGGATTTAAACGTTTTGTGAATTTGTTTAGCCTTTTTGGGGACAGCCGAAAATGCTGGTGGTTGATGCTTAAAGGTGTTAACCCTTTGTGGGCCAATCGACCAGGTTTTGGTCATTTGCTGTGTGAAAAGTCCAGGCGGAATTCCAGTGGGAACTGGGATGGTGGCGAAGCGCCCTTAATCAGGCAATACGCTCACGCCCGTCGGAATTATCCAGAGTGTGGTGGGTGCCAAGTCTGTGTGTTTCTAGGCAGATTGTCAATGTTTTCTGGGAGTTGTTGATGTTAGCCACATTGCGCCATCTGTTGCCAGTCAAGCTTGTGTACTTACAGTAGCCACTCTTTATTCTCCGTCTTCTGGACTCTTGAGGTAGAGAGCAGCTTGATTTCAAGTCTGATGCTCTTTCAAAATAGATGGTGAGAATACTTTGTGTTTTGACTGTCTTTTTCCACATTTTTTGTCTGTTATGAACTGACTGTGATCGATGACATGGCTTACAAAAGTCCAAAACTATTTATTTCACATACATTGACTTTATTTAAAGGTGTGGCCTTTTCCCACTCTTTATTTACTGCCGATAGTCCTCAGAATAGCGGAAATAGGCTTGTTTTTATGTGATGGGATGGTAATAGTCGTTTTGGCCTAATATGCTTGTGTCAAAGTATAATAGTATGACTTCATCTAGTACCTGAAGCTTTCATTTAAAGACTGTTATTCAAAAAATGTAAATATAACAAATTTCTCACTGAAAAGATGTAGTCTTTATCCATCCATGCGTTTTTTGTGGCTTCTCCGAGGTGGTGGGGTGGCCAAGAAAGAGTGCTATGTGACAAGGGGCCAGCATCTGGTGATAACTGGACCATACAAAGTCCTTGGAGGTCTACGCGTGATCAAGACGGCAAAGTTGGCTAAGGGCTAGCATCTGTTGTTCGCTGGACCGTGCAAACACCTTTAAGAGGCGAGGTGTACTTTCTTACACTTGGTTGGGGATGAAAGCATATGCCCGCACGTGAAAGAAAAAAAAGCATGCAAAATGTTTTCGCCACTCGTAGCCTGGTTCCGTGTGTGCTGGAAATTCATTATGCAACGCGACAGGCAACGATACGCATGTGTTGAGCTCACCTTTCTGTCGACGCAAATGGCTATTTTAGTCGGATTTGGAATCCCGAGGTTGGTAGGCAAATGGTTACACTGAACGTTTTAGCGTGAGGCCACCGTATTCTTTTTTGGAGGAGAAATTCAAATATTTCCATTATTTTTTGTCCAATAAACACTCCTTTTAGCCTATCAAATACTCTCCATAGCATCTGCTTTGGATTGAGATACTTTGCACGACAGATTGTCGGATTTAATTTTCGCGTGCGGCACACCCAACCTTGTCTAAATTCATTTTTTCCACTTTTTGTAACACTAATAGCTATAATACAGAGTGAAAGTGTAGTATTTTGAGTGCCAGTTGCCAAAGCAATGTCATTCTCAATTGTTTTATGTCAGAGGACAGTGTATTTTTATACATAGTGCATTGTGCGATATACTATATTGAGTGTGTCAATCATTTTGGGTTGCTCATTTGAAAAGTAGCCCGCCAGGCAAAATGGCGAGGGCACCTACGGTGTGGCACGTTAATGCTTGTAGACAGGATGGACTGGGAGGGGGGCGGATGAGCTCCAAATGGAAGAAAAGCCCCAATTTCAAAGCCATTTGCCTTATTTTGCATTGTGTACAATGGCGCAGATCTGTCAATACAAAGCACGGTTAGCCAATCGCCAGTAACTCGGTCAGATCAATAAGTAAGGCCGTCTAGACTAACTGCAAACTGGGGCAGTGTACCATTTTTTACAATTAAAATGTGTGTTTTTATCCCCCCATATTTAACAGATCAGCACGCCTTCTCATTTTTTTCCCTCTCTCATTCTATATAGCGTATGACGATGTCGTATATTTGATTTCGGCGGTTGTAATTAACCGACGTGACGTCTTAACATCTCATTTTGAAATATGACTACATAGCCCATTTTCGATGAGTTGGCACGGACTTGAAGTACTCCATTAAAACAAGTCAGCGAGCCCGCCGTAAATTTACGGCCGCTGTCGTCCCTGGAATGTCTCTGGCACGCCGTTGCCGGGGGGATTAAGACAGCTTTTATAGGGATAATATTGTTATTAAATAAAATATTAAGTTGGCCGATGCGGCGGGTGTTGGGAAAGATATGAAATGACTTTGGGTTTTGATCATCACCCGCCAATTGATGTGTATGTAAACCTAAAAATGGCTGTTTTGGGAACTAGAATAATCAACGGGTTGATCTCCAAGTAAGCAATCGGTAAGGGGGGCATCTCCAGCCAGTTGGAGGGTCTCCGTTGTTTATTATTCATGCGTCTTCTCCTCCGAGCTAGACAATCTAGGCCAAAGCAGCGTTAGAGACGCTAAGTGTCCCGTTGTTGACTTCCGATAGTCCATTCATTTTTTTTCTTCCCAAAATACCCAAAAAAAGGTCAACATTTCCCATCCATGCATCCTTTGATTCATAAAAAAAGTGGACAGTAGACTTAGCAACAAGCTTTTCTGTGAGTGGACGACTATCCTGAAGCTTTATTAATTCATAGAATTGGCTGAATGGCGAGTCTTTTTTCAGACGTTTTACATGAAAGCACCTGTTTTTTCATGTTTTTTTTACCTGGATGTTTCATAAAAACATGCTTTATTCAAGACCAGTGCGAGACTTTCCGATGTGTAGTTGAGTGGCACGCCTTTTCGAGGTTTTTGCGGATGTACTAGGCTTAATTTATTCGGGCCGTGGCCAACCACCCTGAGGTTGAAAACACTTTATAGAGTTGTCCGCAAATCCCGTGCCGTGTCATTCCACTTGTTACTGCCTTTTTTTCCCCCCCCTCGGAGGACACGTTGTTTTTATGGGCTATTTTCACATCGCGATTGCGCCTTTTACTGTCGTGCGCGGAAGGAAAACTCTTAGCGTTGAGAGCGTTTAACGTATTTGAGCAGTGGTGCACTCAAAGGAGGCGTTGTTGTGCGACGACTGAAAAGGGAATAAAAGAAGCCTGCTCAACAAACACACAAAGTGTAACAATGCAGCTTTAATGGCTTCCAATTTACTGAAAAGAATTCCAAGCAGATTCAAGGAATGCTTATTCGAAGGTAGCATTCATCTTTCCCTGATCTTTTAAGCCATATGTCTTCATCTTTTTTTTAAGGTTATCGATATCCGATCGATTTGGACAATTATTGGGGCCAATAGTCAAAAGTTGAAGATTTTTTTGCTTTTTAATAAACCAGGAGATGAATTTGGAAATGAGGGATTGGTCACATTGCTTCATTGGTCATCTGTAATTGCAGCTAGTGACCTTTTGGATGTCTGTTACTTACAATGGCTGACATAGACAAAACTTAGGATGTGTTGTTTTCATTTTGGAGCAACTCAGTTGGCTATGGTTAATTTTGAGACATGTATTGGAAACTATAGGCCAAAATTACTTATGTGATGAGTTGACTAGTTGTTTAGAGCAAAATTTAACCTGTTTTGCTGTTCTAGTGGCATCGAAAAGAATACTCAGACCATTCCGACTATGTATATGGATGTATTATAGCCAGTTTATTTTTCCCATAATTCCATTGTTTCCAATAACAACAGTGTATTGACTATTGTTGTCAACAATGTCTGCGAACGATAAAACAGCAGTGGAATGATCCGATAACCATTGAGTCGATAAATGGCAGCTACTTGACCGTGTTTTTTTCTCTCTTCATTTTATGGCGCGTGGGACGGCGCCCTCACGGTCTGTGGGTGAGCTTGGCGTCATGCTCGGCTGCTCGATGTGCCCGAGTGCGGATGTTTTCCGCATGGGGACGGAGGAGCGAGTGACCAACGCCGGAATGGAGCGTGCCTGTGAGAACAGATGTTTGCCGCCTCTGTGCGTTTGTCATTCAGGCTTTAATCTGGCCAGTCAAGGGCATAAAAGCCACCGACCGCGTGGGGCTATTTCATGCACCCGCTCCCCAGCTGTCTACCCACTTGAGAAAAAGTCCCAAATCTTCAAAAAGGGGACAAACACAGCCCAAGTCCAAGTCCAGTCAGCAGACAAAAGATGACTGGTCTCACTTTGTAATGGCCCGAGATTTAAGGCCGGTCAAACCTGTGGAGATTAGGCCCGGTGGTTAAATCTGTGCAGATTAGGCTTTCCACTTTCCCCGATTGCTCTCTTTACGTGATGAACACGCCACGGTTCCCACGTTGACTGGCCCTCTGTGGGCTTCCCTCTCAATTCCCATCTGTGGTCCCGGGTTCCCGAATTGGAAGGCTGTCCATGTTTCTTTCCAGCTCTTTCTCTCTTTCTTTCTTCTTCTTCTCCTCGGGGGCCTCTGTCTGTCTCCCCGCAAGTGATGTTCTCCCAGCCAGATGATGCGTGCGTATCTCTTGTGTCTTCTTGACGTTAACTCACGTCGACATTCGCACGGCATTGTGGGATTCTGCTCTCGGTCACATTTTGTGTAATGAGGAAAATGATGATGATGATGATGATGATGGCGACCAGGAACTTGGGGATGGAGAGCGCCAGACACTGCTGGTTATTATTATTTGATATTTTGCCCCAGTCTTGTCTTCAAATTTGGCCAGTGCATTCAGTGGAGATGGTTCAAATTGTAACTGGTCTTTTTTCCCTCTTTTTCATATTATCGTTCCTACTCTATAAAATTTTCATTCCTATTTAGCAGCTCCAAGCGGCGCTGCGGTGAATCCGTGATAGTCAAACCCGCAAAGTGGCAAGCTATTACCACACTATACATGTCCGGATTGTCAGAAAGCATCCCATGCAAAACAAAAAAAGCTAAACTTGTGCGCAAATAGCGCTTCCTTGCACCGCCTCCAGGTCTAGCCAGTTCAAAACGCCGTCACGTGACGGGGAATAAAAATGACTGTAAATAGATTGCATTCTCTTGTTAATGTGCACAGAAGGCTGCATTTTTTGCTCGTAAAAATAGAGTGAGAATAAACACATAGACGCGGGGGCTGGGATGATTTGACTAACGCTGCAGAGAGGGAGCATGAGCGGGGTTACCACTGCCTTTTTGCCCTCCAGCGCCGTCTCCCCCTCGTTCCTTCCTTCGTTCTTGTGTGTGTGTGTGTGTGTGTGCTTGCAGTTGGAACGCTGCTGGTAGTCTGCATAATTCAGCATCTCTATGTATGCAAAGCTGTGTCAGTGGATATGGCAGCCACGGAGAAAGTCTTTTTTTTCTTCTTTATGCCGCACCCTAATTAATCTGCCAGACCCGTTTCCAAGGAGGAAAAAAAAGCCGGATTTTCTCGACGGCTGACTTTCGTCGGAACGTCAACCCGAGTTCACGGCCCGCAGATTTCTGGAGACGGCCATGATGGATTTTGAGGGAAAGACCCTGGAAAAAGTCGGATTTGTGGACAACGTCCATTGGGATGGAGACTCTTTGGTGACCGACATTTGAAAGTGTTTATGGACGTCTGTCTTTTCTTTTGGCCCGGCTGCCAATGGCTCGTGTGGTGGGTTCCGCTCGTCTTGTGTCGCTTTCAGTCTAAGAGCCGGACTTGTTGAAAAGGAGTCTCTTGGGAGCGGCTAATAGAGGCCATTCGTAACCGTGCGGTCAAGTGCTGTCACCCTGGCCACTTATGAGGATTTCTTTTCTTGACACGGATTCTGCTTTATTGAGCTTTGACTCAACTTATTGCCTCATTTATGTTACTCTCAATATAGCTTCACATGCAAAATCGGAAGGAGAAACCTATAGGCTTGGCTCCAACTCGTACATTGTTGTTTTACAAATCTAATTTTGCTTAATAGGAATTCATTATAATCTGCTTTAAAAAAAGCTTTATCTTTCGGTTGATCCTTCTCCCGTTTTGTTACAGTAGAAATTATGATTGCAATGATAGAGGTTTCCAATTTAATAGCTGTGGCTTAATCTAGGTGAGTGCGTGGTGGCCATAGACTCCGCCCACTCCATTAAAATTCAATTCCTTTAAAGCTTAAGAGCTCTTTTTGCGTTGCGCCAGGCCCGCCAAGTGCCAAGTGGCTGAACGTTTGCAGCTTTGCTTACGGAAGACGACACCACAACAGCACATATTCACAGCCTGTAATTGAATTATTGTGACATGTGTTCCAAACACATATGCCCACTTAAGAGTGGGATTAAGTGGTAGCAAAGGCAAGTTGTGTTGCTAAAAAAAAAAAGTAAACTGGGAAGGGCTAGTTTGCGGCGTGCTGGCCTGAGATAACCGCCTCCCGTCATGAGTCAGCCGCAAAACGCCGTCAGTCGCACTCAATGATTTCCGACATCAAATGCGAATATTCTTCTTGTCTTCTTATGCCTATTTGACTGATTTATTCATGTTTGCATCAAGAATTTATTGCTTTTTTGATGACAAGATTAGATGACTTATTTAGGTACTCGGTGTGATACTCCCTTAAAAAGACAAAGTGTATTCTGGGCTGGATGGAGTCGGGGTTTACGTAAACCAACATATTTCTTTTCCATCTTTTCATGGTTTATTCCTTTTCTTAACATTGACATTTCCACTTGGTAACATGGTGTCTGTATACCATATATAAAAAAGTGAGCCTTTGAAACAGTAACCTCGACCATTTTTTAGATGTAGGTCATTGACATGATAACCTTTGGATGAAAAAGGAGCATTATAATGGCATATGTCCTGATTTGACCGGACAAACGTGACATTTTCAAACAGAAGTACTCTTACATCTTAAATTTGCCTTCTTAAAACCTGCAATTAGACTCACTGTAAGCCATTTTTGTAGCAGCCGACGCAACACGATGTCCGTTATTTGACGACAAACATTTGCATTGTGACTCATTAGCAGTGACGAGACAATGAGCGTCCGTCTTCATCAAAAACACAAAGTCCTTTGTCTCCTTTGTTAGTTCAACAAATCATTGATTGGAAGCGAGTGCTTACGCAGACACTGAAGTCAGCCTGAAGTATCACACCATCGGAATCCAACGTCAAGTCGGTCTTACCCATTTGCTGCCACTCAATTAATCCTAATGGCTTCTGAAACAAGGCCGCCAAAAACAAATATCCCATCCATAAAGTACCGTTGGCCATTCCATAGCACTCAAGGCCGCAAACGACTCCCTTGGGCCATCTCCGCTTCCGTATTAACATACTTGAGCGTCGAATGCTTTATCATATAACTTAACTTCTCCAATTTACAAACGTCAACGGCGCCGAATTGTGTCGGTCGGCCTTGTCGGAGTTTGTTTGTTTTGGTGGAAGGATGACGGCGTGCGTGCAGGTGGCATCTGGCGGCAGGTTCCTTATCACCTCCGAGCACACCCGCTTAACTCCGAGCCTGAGCCTGTCCTCTTCTTCATGTCTCCACATCAAAGTCACATCCCGCTTGGTTTGGCGCATGGCGCTCATCTCCCCCCATGCCTGCCTGCCTGCCTGCATGTGTTTGCAACCCTCCCCCTCTACCTCGTCCTCGTCCTCTACCTGTTCTGCTTTTCAATCAAAAGCTACTCCCCTAATACCTTGTTGGCCACGAAAAAGCGGCTATCATATCTTGGCTGGCGAAACCCTTCCTGCAGTTTGGACAATTGACTACAAGACTTCAATTTCAATTTCTTGGTTGCAGTAGCAACACAGACTCAAGACACAGAAGACATTGTAGACCTAGGTAAAAAAACTAGAGCCACACACAGCAAGAAATCCACAAGGTGGGGACCTGATATATACCTATAAATTGGACTAATGTCTCAAGATCTTTATCAAGTGTAGTGTGTAGTAGTAATTTTTGAGGTGATATGACCATTCATTTGCTTTCTAACTCTGGGACGTTTCTTTGGCCACGAAATAATGGTGTTCTCATTTTTAATTAACTGTGTGCTGAGATGGAACATCTCTGCATTTCTAATTAACAGTGTGCGCTTTAAGTACATTGGACAAGTAAAATGAAAAATTCTTCTTCTTTGTCTTCCTCTTTGAGTCATAATGCTGCATGGACTTCCAGGTTATCCTATCTCGACTACTTTTTCTTCTGGAGTTGATAAAAACTGTCAGTTTGAGATAAATCTATACTAGGCCTTGACATTAGTTGAGAAAGTTGAATTTGATTGATTCTTTTTATTATCCATACATGAAGTAGTACTTCAAAATGTGATGCATTGTGGTTGTAGCTTTGTGTGCAATTTGTTAATATTTCATCCTCCTTTTTAATGATCATGCGGATGGCATTTGAAGTGGACCTCACAGATGAATGAAGTGTTTTGATGGCAAAACCTAGATTGGCGTCATGTGGAGCGCTTTAAGGAGGCAAGCCGGCTAGACCTTCTGCGACCGCTCAATTCTCGGAAACTGGAGAGAAATACGTAGATAAAATTCTTTGGCTTGGATTCTAATGCTAATGTTCAACCACACGTGTTCAATCAATTCCTGAATACTTCTTTATCTGCATCTACTTTTGATGAAAATATTTCTAAATATGCTCTGTAAAATAGCAAATGTCCTTTTTTTAACCTTGTTTTCTATTATACTATTGTATGGTTTAAAGGAATTAGTGAACGTAAGGCAGGAGTCACGTGCATAAATGACAGAGCTTGTGGGACGTCCGTCTGTCGTCTGTCTGTCTGTCCGTCCTTGAGTCCCTCATTGGTGAAATTGACCCCCCCGACCACCCAAGCGAGCAACAACATTAATAACTCTAAGTGGATAATGCTCTAGCTGGAATTCCGATCAAGGTTTAATAAGAGCATGATTCAGTTGGCCGCCAGAGACCGGAGACACTCTCGCTCTACGTACGCCGTCGTGTGTGTGCACGTCCGCGCCTTTGTATGTTTGAGCGGCATTGCGGTTGAATCCAGACGACCTCTGCTGACATTTTGACTCCATTACCAAAGCCCACTGACAGCGTAATGCGCCCTCAATGGTATCGTCGGAAAACCAAGGTAGCCGCGGTCGTCTTTTCCAAACCACCACGACACCACTGGCGATTGGGTGGGTGCCAGCCGACCGCCATTCTGTCCTCACTCGTCCTCGCCCGTCAACACGTCGGCCTCCGCTTGACCGTGATTAATTGCGGATGGGTCACCAAAAGACAGCGCGCCGCACGTTGTGGCGGTAGCGTCTCCGGTGATGTATGAATCGGGCCGGCGGGGGTTAATTAGAGCATCCCGTGGAATGTACGCCACGGCCGGCGCTCTTAAAGGAAGCGACTAATGTCGGAGAATCACATTACCCATCGCATGTTGAACAGAAAACTAATAGCCAACGCCTCTTGAAGTGAAATTGGCGGCGGCGGCCGAGACGTGTGTTTTGCCGAGAGTGGGAATCATTTAGCATGCTATCTGCTCATTGCCATTAGCTCCAAAAGGGCGGAAGAGCCAACCTGACTCTGACATCTAATCCTCTTACTGGGAAGAGGACTAATGCGTGCAAAGTCCAAAGCGCATCCGACAAACAGATCCATTTTTTATGGGCCGCTTTCAAATGCAAAGGCGGCAGCGGCACGGACCAGCCTGCCTTTGTCTTTTCTTTTGCATTTCTTTGGAGGCCACCTTCCTCTTCTTCCTCTTCTTCTTCTTGCTCCTCCTCCTCCTCCTCTTCCTTCGCCAAAGCCGTCCTAACAGATGGCACCTCTCGAACGGAGCGCCGACACCAGATGTGCGGTTTCAGCGTCAACTCCGAGACCAGCTGGGCCGAGTGTGCCAGTGGTTCTTTTAATGAAAATGGCTTCACTGTCAATGCAAGCGTGTGTGCGTTGGTGTGTGTGTGTTGTGGTACTGTGTGTGTGTGTACTTTCTAATGGTTCAGTAGCATGTGACAGTTGTGCAAGTCTCTGTGGGTGGAGGTTTGGATCCTCAGCCAACTCAGCCGTGCGCTTGTCAACAAGCAAAGCACCGAGCCTGAAAGCGTCCGACTCGGATGGAGAGTAAACTCCGTCTCCACACGGCATCCCCCATCCTCTTCATACTAGATTCATACTTTCAACATAGTATTTAGCCAGAATAGACCACCGGATCTCACACTTTAAAGTCTAAATGTGTCTGCAAAGATAATATGGATAAAATATGGTATGAGGACTTTAACTGTTCAAGGTAGATTTCATTTTAGCTTTTTTTTTTATTAATAGAATATTTGGAATGTGATTGCCAGATCCTTGAGAAGCAAGATTATCCGGCCGATAGCATCTGACTAATAAAGTTGCCACTACACGCGGCGCTCTGTAATTTGCGTCTTTGCTCTGAAACAATTCATTATTACCCGTCATTCTGCGGATCAATTAAATGATAAGGAAGCAAACATCACCCTGTTTTTTCTACGCTATTATTCCAAAAAAAGTTGTTCAAAAAAAAATCCTAATTAGAAAAAAAATGTGGAATCTTGCTTTGGAAAGAAAAAAAAATGGCCTCATTGATAGCCAGCCCAATTATCTCAGTTGATGGAGATGTGGCTTAATTTCCCAGCTAGAAGATTAAAAAAAAGTGCACGTTTAATTCCCAAATAGCTGACGAGGTACTTCCTCTTGCTCTTATAAAGGTTCTGAAAGAAATGTCCTGCTCTTCATCTTTTGAAAGCTGCCGAACGCTGAAAGCGTCGGAATGACATGTTGTCAAGCGTTTACAGATTTAAGGTCGAATTCCAGTCAACGATAACGTCTCAGCGTTATTAGTGGCGACAGACCAACGTTTTCAGAACATCTCTAATCATAGTTTGCAAATCTTTTATTGGCAGGATACACTGATGGCCATAGTAAGTGAACTCAAATTTATATTGACAGTTTTTCCAAGAGTTGGTCATCTCAAAAGACACCTATAGCTTTTTGACACCCCAATCTTTTACTTTAAAGTCTGTCAATCATGATAATTGCAATCTAAGATACATATATTTTTTGATCAGGCAGGATTTGCTGGAAAAAAAACAGATAGGATTTGATAAATGGTAATTGTATGCTATAGAATAATTAGTAAAAACAAATGCTGCTATTGACATGTCCACTCTTATATCGTCCCAGTATAAATAGAGGAGAAACTGCGGTGTGGTTGGCATCTGTCGCTCATCCGTAGTACGTCTTCTAGGACGCGTTACCTTTCCCTTTGTAGGAACGTGACACAGATGTTGTCTGCTTTCTTCCGCCCGTTTGTCGGTGGGTCGGTCCTCAGAGCATGGGCTTTGGCGTGCGGCGTTGCATGCAGATCAGACGGCCAGATTGGCGGCGGTGTCACCACGCGCAGTCAATTTTGACAGTGATTCCGAGGGTTATTACACGGCCCGACGAGGACTCCCCGCGCGCACGCCTTACACGCATAACTTATGCCACGTTAGGCAAAACTCATATTGACAAGATGGGGAAGCGCAGACGAGTGATTTGATTTGGAGGGAATGATTGGGAAATCAACTAGTGTTGTGCGGGACAACACATTAGTCACGTTTTTGGGAGGAACATTTTATTAAATTACAAACATATTTTAAAATAACAATAGTAAAATGGTGGCTTTTCATGTAACTATAACTTTAAAAAACAATAACTAATATACACCAACACTAAATACTCAAAAGTCAAAATAACATAATGGGTCAACATAATGTTTTCCCATTCCAAACATGTATCAGTTGGTTTAAGGGAAAAGAGGCAAATCATGTATTGGTTTATGATGTGGGATAGTGGGCATGGGTAGAGTCTGCTTGCCTTGAGCCCACTTGGCAGCCTGGTGGCACTTCTGGCTCATCTGTCCCCGAGCCAGCACCAGTGCATCACAGATCTGCAGCCGGATTACAGAACTACACACCAACAGCTGGCTTCAGATTAGCCACGTCACTATTTACACTTATTTGGTCCTCTTGCGTACCACTTTTGGTCCAAAAAAATGAATCGCTGGCTATATTGAGTTACCATTTTATGAACCCTGCCAGTCTTAGTCCTTTTTTTCCCTCCCCCTTAGTCCTTTTTTCCCTCTCTTCTCAAAACCGTCTGTCTAAATTGGAAAGTGACGGGCGAGTGTTTGCGCTGTCTCATCAACCCGTCCGTGATGGTTGCTCTAAGAAAGGTTGAACATATTTTTTTTTTATAGCTGCTGTCAACGCAAACATTGGCTCTTCCTGCTGTAGGCGCTTTATGAAATGGAGGACTTTGAATGACATGCTGGGGAGAAGGTCAAACAAAGGCGGATGTTTTTTTTATCAGCTTTTCTGTTGTTGTGTGGTGTGATCACACATTTGAGTTGGAACGTCATTTTAGCAGCTCATTGGCGCATTGGGATTAATGGGAAATTAGAATTAAGAAACAGCCAGTGAGACTCTGGAATGGGATTTTTGCTTGTTTTGGATTGTTGCTATGGTAACATGTAGTCGTCATCCTCTGAAAATTCAATAAAGACTCGTCAAATGGCAAGCTGTACGCACAAGGACATCATGAAACTAGTTATGATCTTTCAAAGTTTCACTTTAATGAAGCATTTCTTGTTCATTTTGTAGCCATGGCGATGACTGCAGATTCCATGAATTGGCTTTGCAAAGACAAGACTTCCTCCTGCGATAAAAGAGCTCAATTGGTATCTCTGACTCATTCCCCGGCTCTCGGAAATATCATCTCCTTCGTTTTATCAACTATTTGCTCTCTTTATATGTATGGATAGTGGCAAATATACGCTTGATATTCTCATACATTTCAAGTAGTGGGACATGATGCTATTATTGCCTACCATTGATGGTGATGTGGTCCAAAAATGGAGATCCAAGATGGAGGCAACGTACGAGTGCTGTGGCTCTTAGATAGATGTCCAATCTGTTTGGACTGGGAGGGCTCCGGTGAATATGTTACATGCAAAAGCGTGACCTTTGAATAATGGGGTGCAGACAGGCGCGTTAGCCCATTTACATGGCCGAGTCCAAGGGAGCGGCGCAATGTGCCCTCTTGAAAAAATACACGGAGACAGGATTCATTAATTATAGATGTGAAAATGTGCTTTGAGGGAACCATGTTACTGTAACCGGAGGGAGGGAGGGAGGGAGGGAGGAGGGAGGAGGAGGGGAGTCGGCCAGCCAAGCTTGGTCCTATAGCGTCCACAAGTTCCATTTTCATGACATGACGGGAGAATGCAAGTTAATTAAACATGACAATGGCGCAGCGTTTATCGTTAACCCTTTGTGCATATTCACGTGCAAAGGCCAAAGAATGCATATGAGATGTGTCGGGCTCTTGCCCAAAGTGGAAATCCATATTCAGATGCCCAACTTGTGAGTCAAATGAATATTTTGGACTCGACGTGGCAGGAAATTCCAAAGAACACAACACATTCCTTTTCCGATTTTCCATTGCTTCCATTACAACTCGGCATACTTGCCTATAATAATACTTTACAGAGAGATGAAATGGCTTTCAAGTGTGGAAGAAAAAAGTCCCGCCCATCTTTTCCCAACATTGATGTTGATACTAATTGGATTTGACACTAATGAGCCCAAAAAGCAAAGTGAAGCAGTGCTAGGTTCGTTTCCCGTCCGTCTTTCTTACAAATTTGGCAACGGCTTATCCACCACGCTATCGTCACCTCCTGCTTTTAGGTTGCTAGGTTACAAAATAGAATAGTAAACATCACGATCTGAAGCAAATAGTATTCATTTTTTAAACATATTCCTTCTCACAGTGCATTCGATTTATCTGGAGTGCCATTTTGTACGTGTACGCATAATAAGTGTCGTAAGACGACCCCAGATTTGACCGTCCCGGGCTCGTGTAACCCACTGTTGTCGAACGTAGAATTATATTGGATTAGGTGATGTACATCTGCTGGATTTGTTGCCTGTGGGGACGTTGCGTAAACGCTTCTCATCTCCCCGCCACATCACGGTCCTGACTGATTGCTGATGACTTTTTGAGGGCACGGGCCTGTTAAGGGCTTCTTGATATATTCAAACAAAAAAACGGCAAAACAAATCTACATCCATCTCCCTTTTTTTGTCACGGTTTCTGTTTTTTTTTTTTAGGGGCGGTCATCAGCAAAGTTTGTCATAAGAACGCCAGGCAGCTTTTTTTATTGTTGTTGTTGTCGTAGTGGTGGTTTGTTTTGTTGTGTGTGTGTGTGTTTTCCGCTTGTGACAGATATGGGACATGCTTGACTGCTGTTGAGAAAGTGACACACCCCTACAGGCCATCGTGTTAAAAAAGAAATCTTCAGCAAACTTCAGCCACCATTCAACGTACTGCTGTCATATGAAATATGTCCAGCGCTCGTAAATCCCTTTGTGAGGCCGGATTGTCACAATGGCTGACCTCAGTCCATTTGCTTTACCAAAAAAAAAAACTATAAAAAAAACATGTAATTGCCATGTTTTCAGGCTGCATTTTAATTCTTACCTCACATTATTCCCCCCAAAAAAACTAAAATGCAGCCATCTGTTATACACGCCGACTCACAAGGTGTCTTCATCTTTTCTCTCTCTGCGCTCATACATTATTCTGTTTCTTTCCGCCTTTTGCTAGCTTGCATCGCCACAGAATTCCTAAACCGGACCGCTCGCCTTCCCGCCTACCTTTCACGCACACGTCGAATCATGAATTAATTGGCTGGTACATCTCTTAGCCATCTGTTTTTTTTTTCTCGTTGCACATTTGACGCTGAGAATTGTCTGCCTTATCCCCTTGTTATTGGTAAACATGGTAATGTGAAAAATAATGAAGGGCATGAATGATTTGGTCGCCTGTGAGCACATTTGGTGGCTGAGAGAGTAACAAATGGCAGGAAAAAACAAATGCTGCTGTTTACTGACGCACTCTCGTCCATTTCAACGGACACAAAAACAAAGCAAGGGCAATCGGAGCACTTCTAGCTAGAAATAGAGGAATATTTCGCTCTCCTTCCATGTAGAATAGAACAACTCTCGACGCCATATCAACCACTGATGGTTTTACATGGAAAGCCACTCAGCATCTGTCTTTTCTTCTAGATGTAAAATGTTCGATATCACCGGCCGTCGATACGTACCAGCTAGCTAATGGACTCGCTGTCTGGGTAGAGCGGCAAAGACGACTTACTGTATATGATTCGTTTTGGAAGAACGGGAAGAGCAACGTGATGTCATTGCAATTGAACAATACAACCTAAAGGAAATGGTGTCCGCCTTTGAGTCGATGCTGGAATTTGTCTGTTGTTGCTTGACACTGACGCTTCCGACACAATTGAATAAACAAAAGAGGCGTACGAGTGAAGCTGCCAAATGGCTCTCTTGAATAATTGACCGTTAGACAATCAGACAACAATAAGCGTGGGCTCCCCGCAGTAGGAAATTACCAGTCGAGACATCAGCGCTTCCTCGAGTGGGACTCAATAGACTGGAACGCAACCCCCCACCTCACGGCTGCTGGTTTGTACACATGGCCAGCACCTCATTAACTTCCCCCTTTCTCTCATTTTTACACCTCACATGTAGCCCAACATGTTTTTATAGCTCTTATATCTTTAGGAAGAGAAAAAATGACTCGATAAATGCAATACAATTATTTTAAATGCTATTTTATGTTGGATGTGACTTTCTGAATTGAACATTAGGACCAGGATTTGAAGAAAAGACACAATGTTCCTTGACAAAATGTGATTTTTGTAAGACTAGGAGACTGGCAAGCGTCGTCACGGCGATGACGACGACGCCCACTTTTTAATTTGCCATAGCTGATGAGCAAGAAATTGGCCAGTCACTTCTCGTCTATTCAAACGCGAAATGTGATGTACATCATCCATCAATTTCTCCACCACGCCACCGTTGCAAAGTGGAGGCAATCTGTCCAAAATGGTCAAAAAAAATCTAAGAAGACCTGCCTTTTCTCTTGCAATTTTATTGGTCCTACTTGAAATAGATTTCCACTTTTAAGCAGAAAGGTTTTTGCTACATTCTCTTGGACAGATTTCCCAAATGATGGCATCATTTAGACGTGCTATCATTTCCACACTCGATGAAAAAAGCTATTCAGGACACATTTCCTCCTGGAAAGCAAAAGTGTCTATTTTTAATAACCATTTCAAGGACGTCTGTTGCCACTTGACAAAATAACTTAGCAAATTCTATTGGGGAGAAGAGCTTTGACACATTTCAAGTGCTAAATGAGCAACCAAATGCAAGAGAATAACTGTTAAAGTTGACAATTCTTTAAGAATGCATTTCTTTGAGTCCACTAAATAAAATGCGCTGTTTGTAGAAGAGAGGAAAATGATCCTAAATAGAATTCTGCTGAACTGAATATGTCACCACTCGGAAAAAAACAACCACTTTTTAAAAAAATGTCCCTGTTGAAATTAATCAGGTGTTTGTATTTTGAGTAGCGACTCCATTTTCATGTCTTTGCTGTGAAAATGCTCATTTTTCCTAGTTTGTGCACGGGGGTGCTATTTATCTATGCTAGGACGCTTGGTCGTAAGGCTGTCCAAGTGTGGTGTTTGAATTATTAATGGTGTATTTTCCTCTTGGTACTGTGGGCTCCCAGCGGCTTTGCTCTTTTTACATTGTTCTGGCACTTTCCGTATCTCTTCCTTACACGTTGTAGTGCCAATCCTACTAAGCTATGCACCTCCTGTGCCTAAACTTACATTTACAACCCACCAGCACCCCCGGGTTGGGATTTTTCTTCTCTTTCTTGATCAAGTATTATTAAATTCACACCCTCTTCTCATGAACTTATTGGGTGTCATGAATTTTCCCATTTCCACCGCCATTACATGATATGTAACGGCTTCTATTTGACATTTATACAAAGGACACGTTCATATCACATTTTGGTTTAAAGGGTCAAATAAGGGTCTTACTGTTGTTGATACAATTTCACAATTATTTTCCCCCTTTTGGGGATATTTAAGTTGAAATGTTTCCCTCCAGAGCAGGAGATAATCCACCAGCCACTCACAGACTGGCGGTTGGCCTAAAGCGGCATATTATTAACGGCGCACGTAGCTTCACCTATCAGTTAATGAGTCTTAATCTGCTCTTTTGCACGGCAGTGTTGCGAGACGACTTCCGACAAAACCCGCAGGACGCGGTGGTGGCCGTGGGAGAGACGGCCACCTTGGAGTGTCAGCCCCCGCGAGGACATCCCGAGCCCACCACCTCTTGGAGAAAAGACAAGGCTCGGCTGGATCTCAAAGACGAAAGGATTTCGGTGAGTTGCTCGCTTGCCTCAGTTCGTTTTTTAAATGTATTTTTTAAATTTCTGTTCTTTTCAGGTTCGTGGTGGAAAACTGACCATCTCCAACACGCAAAAAAGCGACATTGGGATTTATGTGTGTGTCGCTGCTAACATGGTTGGGGAGAGAGAAAGTGAAAAGGCTCAACTCTCTGTCTTTGGTAAGAACTCTGACATCATTTCTTACAAAAAAGCAACAATGTACGACTTTGGTATTGACGTGAAGGCTAAATCCTCCATCTTTGGTCAAAATTCTGCCATAATTTGTTACAAAAAGCAACAACGTACATACGATTTTGGTATCAACGTTCAGTTTCTGGCATTTCAATGTAACTTTTCCTTTTTTGTGCACTCTTTCCCACATCCAGAGAGACCGGTGTTTGTGCAACGGCCCGTGAACCAGGTGGTTTTAGTGGACGAGAGCGTGGAATTCCGCTGTCAGGTCCAAGGCGACCCGCCTCCCACGTTGCGCTGGAGAAAGGAAGATGCCGATATCCCCCGTGGCAGGTGCGAAAAGTGTGCCAATGTATGTGTTGTGTGCAAAAAAGTGCAGCAATGTGTGTGTTGCGTGCGTTAATGAAGGTTGCGCTGTACGTTATTGCTGTGAAAGTGATGACGTGGGGCTGCTGGAGCGAAGCTAATGAGTCCCTCAAGAAGCAAAGAAGCAATTTGACGGGTTACTTGTGGACTTTCATCAGTGTGGCAGAAATCATTTATTAGCCAGCCAGAATCTCATTATTGGCTGCCGCTAGCAGAACAAAGCAACTCCCTCCTTTTGCTCCTTTTTGAACGCTCGCAACGTTGCCTCTTCTTTTTTTTTTATGTTACACGCAAGGCTCGTTTTTGCTCCAGCCGCCGCGCCGCGCCTTATGTTATAGGAGCCTCATTTGTTGTTTAATATCAAGTCATTCCATACACGGCCCTACTAGGAATAGCCAGCGCCTATATAAAGTAAACCGTGTCCCGCTCGTAAAGCCACTTTAATGCTTCAAGTTTTCAAGAGTTGAAGCCGTCGTTAAATGTTTCCATCAAAGTGGCCACTTAGGAATGAATGTCGTATATTTTAATCGCAAAGTTTTGCCAGTTTATACCGGCAGAGTGACAGCTTTGGTGTAATATTCAAAGTATGGCAGATTTGTATGGAAAAACCAAAGATAGCCAATAGGAGAGCAACTCTATCATTCTAATTTGAATATTCAATGCAGAAAGTGTGATAGGTTGTAATGTTTAATATCCAAAATAAGCAAAGTGTTCTTCATTGCAAGCGCATAGATAATATTGATAACTCCAACATTCCTAATAAGCAAAGCGTTCACCGAATGCCCCCCACAAAAAGACTCCAAACAAATGCTCCAAAAGTGGCATTCCATCCCATGTGGAAGTTCCAAGTGGCACATTTTGAGAGAACTCTAGCACCTTGGAGAGCGCTCCTGCCCTTGTAACATGCGTGCCCTTTGTTTCCCAGAAACATGGCCTACTATTTCCCCTCCATCCTCCAACTTGTTTTCTTCTTTCCCCAAAGCCATCACCCTGGTGGGAAGTGTCTATGTGGGTCAGAAATGTTCTGCGCACGAATCCCAGTGTGTGTTGCTTTTCGCCCCTTTTGCCCTCCGCCGCCCCATCGATACGCTCCCTCCCTTCCCCCTCCCTCACCCCCTCGTGCTCTTTCAATATGACTTTTCTCACCCCTTGTGCCATTTCTCTGCCTGACTTGTCTTCTATCTGGGAATCATCACGGATGGCCGCACAATTTGGCCAGATCTCTCATGCCAAAGAGACCCCAGAGAAATGGAGCTGACTCCTTGGCCCCTTGGCTCATTCGGAGCGGAGCGCCTCTTTTTCCCAGCCGGCCGCCGACAAAGTCCAAAAAATTCTGCACTGGTGGCTGCACATTGATGCAAAAACACTATGAATTACTCATTGGCGACTTCTCCGCTCACTGGTTTTGTCCCCGCCACTCCTTTTTTTTCGCAGACAGTTTGTCTATCTGTCGTAGACGTCACATTTTTACGTCTGGGATGCAGCGGGCGGACTGCGCAACAGTGGGCGGTTCGTGGTTATATATATTGAAGGCGTGGAACAGTGGGGGTTCCGTCTGAAAGCACCTTTAATTTTACCGTGCCGTGGCGGCGCCGTAATTGCTCAGCTCGCATTATTCCGCGGCGCTATGGGCGCGCATCGGGGAGTCGTGATTGTCTGGGAAAAGTCAGATAGCTGGCAATGATGTAGAAAAGCACACAATGCTGGCTTATTTATGGGGGATAAAAAAAGACTGTTTTGAGATTCAGACGTTTGGAATTGTTTTTGTGCTTTGGAAACTTCTTTATTTCTCACAAATCAAATTAAAAGATGAGAGTTATTGGGGAAGAAAGTCTGATTTTGAATTTGAACTCATTTTTTAGGTAAGAAATCCAAAATTGACTGATAATGTTAATGCAAAGTAAAAAGGCATGAAAGGGAATGTATATTGAAAGCTTTTATGTATTGTCATGATACATGTTTGTGGAAAAACAATGCAGTAAATTGATTAATTTGAATTGCAACTCTTCCCTCTGTAAATAGGTATGACATCCGATATGAAAAAGAGGATCTCTTGCTGAGGATTAAGAAAGCCAGCGTGAGCGATCAGGGGACCTTCACCTGCTTGGCCGAGAACCGGATGGGCAAATTGGAATCCTCCGCTTACCTCACCATCAGAGGTGGGTACTTCCTACGCATTTCTTTGCATTACTTGGCATTTCTTTGCATTTCTTTGCACTTTCCTTGAGCCATCCCGCATTTCATTGGAAGTCCCAATTCACAGAACAATCAAATCTTTATGGGCCATTTTAGCCGTGTTATTGCTCCGGCGTTGAAGGGTTGGGCCCAACCCCCGGTTTTCTCCCACTTGATTGCTTTGAACGTTAAAGGGAAAGTTTTATTTCTATTCATCAAGCCCACTACTTACAAATTTGTAGTGCTCGTTAGATAGTCATTATAATCATGTCTTTTTTTATTGACCTGGATTTGGTGTTATCTTTGATTTTTTTGTTGCAATATTTGGAGATATTGCAGTTCCTCATGACAAAAAATGGAAATGTTTGTGTGAATGTTTCATGTGATGGGTAAAAAAATGTAAATGATTGAATTAGCCATGTGCTGGTGATTGAGAGCCATTTTTTGGGGGGGTCCCTCCATGGATGGAAAAAAGCGGCGCCATTCCATTCATTTCTGATTTTCATTCTTTTGCTTTCTTTCTTTCTTTCTTTCCTTCTTTCTTTCTACTCCTCTGCTTTCGTTGTCTGTGTCTCGTGACTTAATCTCACCCACACTTTGTTGGTCACCAGTTCGCCCCGTCGGTAAGTAACCACTCGGCCCATTTTGCATGCCTTTTTTTGCTTTACTTTTCTCTTTTTTAAGTCACAATTTGATCACCGATGTCAACATCCATAAAGGCACTCAACCAAATGATCTTTTCCTGCCACATTTGCATCATCTCTCAATCACTGACTTTCCCTTGAAGTATTGTCACCTTATTGATATTTCAAACTTGCAGTACCCTCGCACTTGCCGTATTTTACGGACTATAAGTCACACTTTTTTCATAGTTTGGCCTGCGAGTAATGTTTTTTTTTCTTTCTCTTGACAACCAACAACCTTTTATGTTGTTTTCTTTCTTCCAAAAAATACTTTAGGCCACTATGATGGTAACATATACCTTTTCCGCCTGTTGTTTACCCTTTCACTTTTGTTACTTTAAAGCATGTTTGACAAAAATGCCCTCCCCAAAACACAAATAATACTCCAAATCGACAGTTATATTTTTTCTTCTCGGCCGATGTATAGTCCGAAAAATACGGTGTATTGCTACGTGATATTGTCAAACGTTGTATTCAGCCGCAAATCTTTAATTGTACTGCATGCTACTGTAATTCAGAGGCTCCTCAGTTTGTGGTGCGACCCCGCGACCAGATTGTGGCTCAAGGACGAACGGCGACCTTTCCCTGCGAGACCAGAGGCAAACCTCAACCCACCGTGTTCTGGCAACGAGATGGCGGCCAGGTGAGACTTTGGCCCAATCTGCACGCTATTCGCGACTAGAGATTTATTAGTCGACGCCGAACGGCGGGGTATTTTGCCCGCGCCGCTGTATTTGGGGAGGGAAAAAATCCAGCAAGGACCGATCAAAGCAGGGTGACATTGTGCTTGGGTTTTGTGGCTGGCGCAGATAATGAAGTGGTCGTTCATCATCAGTGGACGCTGTTCTGACCAGCCGCCTCACATTAGACTCATTAGAAGTAATGAAAGCGGGCTAATGTCCTTTCCTGCCAGCCTGTCTGCTTGGGGTGCACAAAAATCACAAAGCTGATGATGCCTCAACTCTTGCTTGTCTTAAACAAGCCGCGGGGAAGGAGCCTGACACAAGACAAGCACTTTAATTGTGCCCAGAATGGAATGGTTTTGAATGTGCAACCCAACCTGCCATACAAATATAGCCTTTTTTTAGTATGTTCCATCTTCCAATTCAAGAGTTTGACTTTGCAATTTTTTCCCCCGTAGGATCTTTTATTTCCAAACCAGCCGGCGCAGGGCGACGGCCGCGTGTCCGTGTCGCCGGGCGGAGAACTGACCATTTCGTCGGTGCAGCGTTCCGACGCCGGCTATTATATATGCCAGGCCCTCACTGTCGCCGGCAGTATCTTGGCCAAAGCCCAGCTGGAAGTGGCAGACGGTAAGCCACGCCCACCTCAACCACTTGACATGTTGACCGCCATGGATATAGGGAAATTCCCCAAAAACTGGAACTGTTTCCCCTGTTTTGAACCATATTCTTTTCACTATGTACCTCAAGCCGCGTGTTTATTGGCCAGCCTCCATTTCCGTGCTATAAATACCAAGCAAGCAGTCATTGGCAATGATGATGTTTACAAGCCTCTCCCCATAATGAATGTGAGCGGTTTGAAAACACATTAACAAAAGCAAGCCGAGAGATCTTTCATGTTGGATTTAATTGCCCCATGTTTTTTCCTCCACTTTGTGTCGTTTATTATATGAAGTGGGAAACGGAATCAAATGTATAGTGTGTATAATCAATTAGTCATATGAGAAGTGGCCGAACATCCAATAGGAAAATGGCAATTATGCTATCGGTTTACCGGTTAGGCCTTGAAAGATGCTTCCAAAAGTCTAGCGTTTCTGATTTTATTTGGGTTCGCAGCATTTTGCACATTACAAGGAACTTGTTGGAGGGGAAGAGCGGCAGTGAGAAAATTGGAAGCAGGGGAGTTGTTACAAGGCTCCACAAATGACTGTTGCAGAGTGCAAAAGCTGTTTTCTGGATGATATAACATACTTTAAAAAGCTTTTAAAGCATTGTGTTGTTTTCCTCCTTGGCGTGCTAATTTAAGACTTTCATTTGTTTGGGTGGAACATAGCACAAAAACATGCCACCAGGGGAAAGGCACATTCTGGCCAACCACTAGCCGGCATATGGATGGAAGGATGGATGGGTGGAAGGAGATAGGCTAATTAACACCACGGGTTAAGCATCATTAATCCTCCACTAGTAATTAAAAGTGAAGGTGTGCTGTGATTTGGTGGCCACAAGCACAATGTTGTATTTCTCTGGAAAGGACATTTTTTTTTCTTTTTCGCGGATCCGTCAGAATGAGTTTTGACACATTTGGACTGGCAATTATTACAGTGGCTAATTAGCACCTTGCGATAATGGCGTGAAAAAAAAGGAGCAATATTTTGCCATGAAGCAGATTGTAATGTTCTGACTGTTGATTTTCCTCAGCCCTGAAGGACCGCCCACCGCCAATCATCCGGCAAGGTCCCTACAACCAAACGCGGCCTTTAGGGGCCACGACTGTACTCAGGTGTCAAGCTTCGGGTGACCCGCAGCCCACAATCACTTGGCGGAAGAATGGCGTCAGCCTACTGGGAAAAGATCCACGTTTTTCCTTGCTGGAACGCGGGAGCCTTCAAATACAAAATGCCAAGGTCAGTTGCTTATTCACATCCTTTTTTCCTCCATTTGAAAATATCTGGAACGTGACTGCGTTTGTTCATTTTAAGCTTCATAAGTCGTGAAATGATTTCATTTACAGTATAATATAGGTCCGAAAAATGTCATTTCACTTCTATTTTAATGTAATTTGTCCTTTTTTTACGCACTCATGCAACACGGCGTGCAAATGCCACGTAAAATGAGTTGTTTAACATTGGCATTTGATCTGAAAGCCTTCAATAATTTGGGGTCAAAGGTCACTGGCCACTCTCCCGTCAGCTTTGCCAAATAAGAGCAATCCGATCATATCCTTTTTTTCGGCGTCAGCACTCTGGATGATAATGTTGATGGTTCTGGGAATCCGGGCCGATTATTATTGGAGCAAATCAATTAGGGAAATTAATGTCAGCTTTTTTACTAGCTGCTTTTTTTTGGTTAATGTTCTTTCTCATACACTCTCCCTTCGGCCGGCCTGTCTCGATCCAGCCAAATGCAGGCCATCGAAGGTTAATGCATTTTTACTGTACGACGAGCCGCGAAGCTTCTCGCGAAGCCAAGACTGACGCAAGAGCTTGTAGTGGCCATCTGGGATCACACTTGCAAAGACTATTGCTTTCACCTTCACGTAACAACATAACAAGTTTAAAAAAAGCTCGGCTTTTTCCCCACTTTGAATGAGGAAAGAATCCTCGGATATGTCCACTGCGCTACAACTAACCTGGCTTGAAATATTTCCTTTTGGTATAAAATAGGCCATTTTACCGCTATAATTTTGTCTCATAAATAAAGTTTAAACCATGTGAGTATGCCACATCTTAAAATTTATCATATTGCTAATGGATTGGATGCCTCAAAAGAGTTGAAATATGTCCTTGCAGTTACTACGGATAGCCTAAATTAAATTAAAAGGCTAATTGATATAATCATAGTTGGTTAAATTTTCTAATTAAATACATTTTCTGACTCTTATTCATTTTTTCTCTCTTTTAGTTAACGGATTCAGGATTGTACACGTGTGTGGCGACCAGTTCCAGTGGAGAAACATCATGGAGTGCTTTTTTGGATGTCACAGGTGGGCAACACTTCATGTTTTATTCCTATCGGTTGAATGGCAGTTTTTTTTCTTTTTAAATTTACATCTGCTTCTATTCTTCTATGTCAGATTCAGCCGACCCCATTGACTTCATGTCTAACAACCTGACAGCCCTCGGGGGTCCGCCCTCCAAGCCAGAGGTCATCGATGTCACCAAGAGCAGCATCTCGTTGTCATGGGAACCGGGGCCAGAGGCTGCCTCCCCAGTGTCCTCCTATGTCATTGAGGCTTTTGGGTATGTCTGTGACCCGTGGCCTGGGGCACTGTTTGGTGACCCCAAAAATAAAAGCAGATGGAATGGAAGGGGGGGGGGGGGGTTGTGTTTGAAAGCAAACAGAATAAATAAGCTTGTGTTTTAGTTTGATACAAAAAAAATGACAATTTAATGATAATTCTGTGGCATTTCAGGATCATTTTAATCAGCAAATGTCAACTTTTTAATTTTAATTACTAGAAAAAAGCCTCCAATGTCAATTTTTTTTGTGGTTTAAAAAGAACAGCTTTCCACCAGCTCATGGAAACTATATTTTTCTTCTTTTCAAACAGCCAATCAGTAAGCAACAGCTGGCAGACAGTGGCAGAACACGTGAAGAGCACAGAGTTCACCGTCAGTGACCTTCGACCCAATACCGTCTACCTGTTCATCATCCGGGCCGTGGATGTCCAAGGGCTCGGCGACCCCAGCCCCATGTCTGACCCCGTGCGGACACGAGGTGGTGACACCAAAAGAAAAAAAACCCACCTGAAATACGTCTCGCCGACAAACAACTGAATTTGAATGGCTTGCTTGCTCTTTTTTCTTTTTAGATATAAGTCCCACTGCGCAGGGAGTGGACCACCGTCACGTTCAAAAGGAGTTGGGCGACGTGGTGGTCAGCATGCACAACCCCGTCGTTCTCACTTCCACTTCGGTGCAAGTCACCTGGACTGTGAGTAGTTCATTAAAAAAGTAAATAACGAGAGTCAACACAACTCTGAACTGGATTCTAATAAAAAAACAAAGCTGAGGTGTTTACATTTGAGCTTAGCATGCCACTCATGCTCTCTTGTTTTTTTTTCTCCCAGGTGGACAATCCATCCCGATTCATTCAAGGCTACCGCGTTCTCTACCGGCAGACGTCAGGGCTACCCTCTCCGGGTCCTTGGCAGATCCAGGACTTGAAAGTGTCCTCGCAGAGGGACGTGACGCTGGTGAATCTCAACAAGGGAATCGTCTACGAGATTAAAGTGCGACCGTACTTTAATGAGTTTCAAGGCGCCGACAGTGAATCCATGACGGCGCGAACTATGGAAGAAGGTAAATCATTTAAAAGACAGCTCTAGCGTTCTTAATTTACTATGTAGTGTACAGAAATGATTTCCATGTGAGTAGCATGAGTCCATGCAGATAAAGTGTCATCTGCACCGTCAGGGTTCCTTGACAGACCTCTGCGGTTTGGTAGACAAGGGGGATGGCTTTCCATCTCAAATTCTGGCCTTTGGCCTTGACATTTGACTTTTTTTCACAAAATCTGTGTTGCTAGACTCCATGAAATCCATTCTAGACTAGCTTGACGTGGTCACTTAAGCACACACACACACAGTGTACATTGTGTGTGGTGTGTGGATTTTGTCAAATCCAGGACCAAGTCCATCCCATCAGTTTAATGCCATATCACACTCCTCCCAATCAGTGCACATAAAATATGGTAGTAATAATAGGAGTGATTGTACTTCACTGTTTTGAGATTATCACGGCTATGTCTGGTCTACATTATCCTCGATAGTCGAGGGATTACTGTGATTAATGTCGACTTGATAGTGGAAGGCGATAGCTGGCAATCCCTCAGCCGGACTCCGATAAAGCCGACCGTGCAACCCGGCCAGGAACCGAGCGGGGATACGACTCCCGCTGAGATAAGGGTCCGTCATTTTAGGAAAATCTCCAACTCGCCGCATTTCTTTTCCATGGCATCGCATATGAGGAAAGGCTGTCTAGGATTTTCAACACGCGTGGACAAGAAAAAAAAAAGAACAAATTTACCTCACTGGAGCCCAATTATAATGGCCACATGGGATTACTGAGGGATTTTTCCAACCGAGGTAGCACTTTTAGTTCCCCGGCATTCTGAAAAAAGGTATTAGGGAACAGTAGGAAAAAAATGGGCATTAATCTGCAGCCAGAAACGGATTGCACAGCAGAAATTTAGAAGAAAAAGACTTATCTACCAAAAACAGATATTCAAAAGGGTGCAAAGTTGCGGGACTCACGCAGCAAGGTGTCCAAATCCAAAGTCTGGGTTAAAATGGAAATATAGCGTAGGCTTATTGCCACCACGTGTCTGACGTTGGCAGCTCCGAATGCGATACTCCCCCGTTAACATCACAAATGGCGGCGGGGGCGTTTGCTAATTCATGTCTCAAGTAGCTTACGCGACGGGCTCATTAGCGCGCCGACTTGTGTTTACCAGATTGCCTCCTGCCGTACAGCAAATTAAGCAGCTTTAGCGTATTGTGTGATGCCGCCATGCAGGTTAACATTCAACCATTAGGATTCGTTTACATATAGTTATCAGCCTCCTCTTTTTGCAGGACGCCCATCATTGTATTTGTCCTCTCGTCTGCATTGACGTCCAATCATTGGCCGTTCTGCTTTATTATTCTGTACCTTTTTTTTAATTGGGTTGCAGCTAATCCTTCTTTCTCACCGAGTATTAAAAAGGGTGTGATGGAAAATGTGGCCTCAAGCAGTGTCCATTCAGAGAAGATAATGTGGTCAATTGGAGAAATAAATATAGTATTGGGACCTCCTGCCTGCAGTCTCATTATATTTCCAATCTGTCCATGTGGGTCATCAGGACACATTATGACAAAAAAAGGACAATGGCTAATTCTCTTTTTTTTCCACCCCTGCTGATTATCCTGAGGTAAACTAGTTGCTCCCCAAACAGCAATTTAGGTAGAAAGTGGCGTAACACTCTAAATTGAACACCAGTTAGCCACCAGGCAAACACAATATAGACAAAATAGACAAAAGTGAATGTGCTTTTTTATTGGCAGGCAAAATAATACTATTGTCATTTCATTTTTCCTCTCCTGTGTATTTACTTTTGCCCCTTTCAGCACCCGGCGCCCCCCCACAGCAAGTAACCGTGTTGACAGTAGGACAAAACAACAGCACCTCTATCAGCGTGTCCTGGGACCCCCCGCCCTCCGATGAACAAAACGGCATCATCCAGGAATACAAGGTAGAGCCTGTCTTAATTTGTGCATTTGAATACACCGCAAGACCCTAAAATGGATTTTTTTCCCTGCCTTTTTCAGATCTGGTGTTTGGCAAACGAAACTCAATTCAACGTCAATAAATCCGTGGACGCAACCATCCGTTCAGTGGTGGTGGCGGGTCTTCAAGCCGGAGTGCAGTATCGCGTGGAGGTGGCGGCCAGGACCAACGCCGGGGTGGGAGTCAAGAGCGATCCTCAGCTGGTCACCCTGGGTAATCCCCCACCACACACACACACACCCAAGAAAAGTGTACCCGGAATGAAATGACCTGATAATGGGGAGAGCGAGGTGTCCATCACAGTTTGTGCTCTGAGAAAATGATTGATCAATTTAGCACCCTGCAGAAAGAAGATAGCCTTTACACTGTAGACATCTAGTGAAAAATCAATAGTGCTTCATTACAACATAGTGTTTGGTAACACTGCCAAGTACTGTTAGCCATATCAATAATACACTCCAATGCTAACACAGCTCAGAGTGATATATAGTATTTATATATAGATGGATTTTTTTTTTTTTTTGGTGAAGCT
Organism: Stigmatopora nigra; assembly: GCF_051989575.1. NCBI lineage: Eukaryota > Metazoa > Chordata > Actinopteri > Syngnathiformes > Syngnathidae > Stigmatopora > Stigmatopora nigra. Next base: position 831,675 of record NC_135526.1, read on the forward strand.
TATCAGCCCATCACGTCTCATAAAAGAGCAAAAAAAAAAAAGATGCGCGGAATACATAAAGCTCAGAGTCAATATTGAAGGCCAGGACAGATGCTCCTCATCTGTGACTTTTGACTGATAAATAATAACAGCTTTAACAGACAGGGCGAGGGAAACAGAGGCCTGTGGACTGCCGTTTAATGATGTGTGTCTTTTTCTATCTGTGTCTGTGTGTGTCTCTGTGTGTGTGTGTATGAGGATTGGGGGTTTCTCCTCCCTCCCGTAGACGGTGAATCTAATTTCACAGCACAGTAGCTGCAAGAGAAAATCAAACTCTGTCAGAGCGCCTCTGTCAATCTCGTGTCTTTTAGGCTCAACTTGATAAGTGCGCTGCTGAATTGATTAACTCTGCCTACGTACAGTATATGTGAGGCACGGCTACACTTTATTTATGATGATATTAGGTGATTTTCTGCTTTTGTAAGCGTTTTTTTGCACAAGTGATGGCCAGTTCAAGCCGTAAAAAGCAATGGAGAAAACACAAGAGTTTTATAACAAGGTTTTATATGTGAGTGTAAGGGTAATTGAACATTGGTGTGAATGTATGATGGGTTGATGGTCGCTTTGCGCCGTGTGAGCTCGCCAGAACATCAATCGATGGTTGTCGTGTGTAGTAATCTTTGTAGAACAGCATTTGTCTTTTACATTCACTGCAAGTCAAACAAGGACTGCATAATAATGAATAATAATGAGGATCGATTGCTAGGAAGGAGACAAAATGTTTCCTCATCAATATGAAGTGTGAACCTTTTTGATAGACCTATTGTATGATTAATTTACTTTTTTTTTTTTGGTGGCAAATCCGGCAGGTGCGGAACAGAGGGACGTGATGACGGGATCGGGCGGCGGCAAGAGCATCTCCGACGTGGTCAAGCAGCCGGCCTTCATCGCCGGTTTGGGCGGAGCCTGTTGGATTGTTCTCATGGGCTTCAGTGCCTGGCTGTACTGGAGGAGAAAAAAGAGAAAAGGACTCAGCAACTATGCAGGTACAAAAATAAAAATCAATTGACATGCTTGGCCACCAATAGACAATCTCCGAGCTCATTTGCTCCATTGAGACTTGACGTCAAAGAATTTTTATACATTGAAAAGGGCTGGATTTACTTGGCCGTGCATCCGTGTGCGTCTAATGCGCTGGGCCGGGCGCTCGGTCATGTGACATGCTAAGTCTTGCCATTAACTAACATTTGCCGGCGTTGTTAGGCATGGACATGAAGTGCATCTACATGGGAGTTTGAAATTCATATTTTTAGCCCTCCAGTCAGCTGCAGGGCTGTGAGGCCATTATCATAATGCTTTACACTAACTTGCTTTTCCGTTGTACTAATAAGGGATTATTTGCATGATTCTTCTACAACCCTTTATTAAAAAATGGGTACTACTACCTTTGTACTACGTATTTGTATTTATAATGGAAATGGTGCTGAAGTCATTCCATGTTTTTATGGGTCATTGCCATTGACAGCAATGGAAGTCCAATTCATTTGGATCTTTCAAACCATTTTAATTTCTTTGTTTTCTTTTTTATTGCAGTTCAATCCTTCACTTTTACCCGTGCAGGTATGTTTTTAAAAATGGAAACAATTTTGCTCCAAAATGACAACAATATGCTCAGTTTTTATGACAATATTAATTTTTCTTGTCCTGTTTTAGTCACGTTCCAAAGGGACAGAGGTCTCATCAGAAATGGAAGGTAAGTCTTATTTTTACTTTGTAAAGTTTAAGACAGTACCCGATCTTCACTGGTGATCATTAATAACCGCTCACCTTTTTTATTTTTTAATGAATTATACTAATTAATCAGTGCAGGCTGCTGTCCTTCACTGCTAACGTGAGGCGGGTGAGGTCATGAAGGGAGGGGAGAGGTGATTAATGTGCTATTTAAAACCTCTTAACCTATTTGACTTTGTGCTCGTTCATATAAATTTAGAAGATGGCTGAATAAGAACAGCAGAATGAATTCCTTAAGCAAAAAAAATATGTTTTGATTGCCCTCCCGCAACTATACAAGTCGATAAAGGGTCTCGTTACATTGAAATTGCCAGTAAACCATCCGATAATCCTATTCCTTCTCATTATTTCAATGAGAATATGCATGTATTTTTACAATGGAAATTGTTAAAGACCTTGGGGCTCTCACCAAGTGGCGTGTAAACAATTCCCCGTGGTCAGGCCCCGTGGAAAATTCCCGGCGTGTGCCGCTGCATTAAGTAAACATGCCAACGGCATGCAAATGTTGATAGGACATGCAAATCCACGCTTGCCCGGCCCGGCCATTTGCTGCTCGCAACTTTTTCTTTTCTATATTCCAATCTCGTCGACGTTCCCACTGTATTTCGCCGCCGCCGCCGCTGCCGCAGCCTTTTGTGGGCTCGCTCCATCTCTGTTGCCGTGGAAACCGGCCCCGTCGACCAAGTGCCAGAGGCGCTCCGCCGTTCTCAATTTAAAATGGAAATTTTTGTTGTGCTAAGGCTATAAAGCGGATTAAGTGTGTATTCGGCCCTGCTTGCCTGCTTGCCTGCTTGCTTGCTTGCTTTTTTTCTCCTGGGAGAGTTTTGGCTGCTGGAGGTAGAAGTCTGATATATAGACTTGCCATGCCCTGTATTTTTTTATTTTTTTATTTTTTCTTCCCCCCCATTCTTGTTTGTGCTGCAGGCTTTTCACTGGTGGAAAATATATTCACAATGGCCTTCAAATCACGTTAACAAAAACCCTGTGACGAAAAAGCACGCTAGTATTTTTCTTTTTTAACTCTTTGGCTACCTTTCGTGCACCAGAAATATATATACTAAAATATATATATATATATAAAATTGGTATCAATGGCATTAAATGAGTTATTAGTAAGAGGTTATTTAAACTTCTTTATTTTAAATGTAACATAAAATTCCTATTAATGGCATTGAATGCGTTACTAGTAGGGGTGATTAAAATGTATTTATTGCATATAAAATTACCTGAGTTGTTAGTAGGGCTGGTCAACATTTATTTAAATAAAACAGAAATTCTCTCTGATGTCGATGTGCCGAATTCCATGGCGTGACGCTAACTTTTTCTCTCTCTGTCTCTTTCCATCCCTCAGCCGCCCGGGACTGTTGAAAGCGGGCGACCCGGGCCTACCCTGGCTGGCGGACTCGTGGCCTTCCACCAGCCTTCCGGCAAACGGAGGATTGGGCAGCCCCAAAGGAGGCGGCAACTTTGGCCGAGGAGGTAAACACGGTCGAGTTTTCCGGTTAGCGTCGCCCTCTCCGCCGCCGCTTTTGACGCTCGTCATTGGCGATTACCCGTGACGACTTCTGACATTAAAACAAAATTAAAAGTGCCTTTGAGGGCTGGACTTTGCTAATGCGAGTGGACAAGTCTGATATTTGGGATTCAATTTGTGCCATTACATGTCGTTTTTTTCCCGAACGCTCTCGTGCCGCAGTCTTTAATAAGGCTTTCGGCACGCACGCTGCGTTGACATGTTCGTCAGGCTCAGGAGGAGAGGTCCGCTCGGCCGCGGGGCCCAGCGTCACCGGGCTTTTCTCAGCGTGATGCTCGTTAATTACGGCGCCGGAGCATCGCTTCGTTTCAGATCAAGTCTTTTCCGAAGCCTCTTTTTGAACAAACAAGAGCAGTGGGGAGCGTTAATGACCTTCAGGATGCTCGCATTCATGTCATCTAATCTCAGACACGCCCTTTTTTTTTTTCTTTCCCGGCAGATGTGTTACCGTCGGCGGCGGTGGAAAAGACGGGCACCATGCTGTCGGACGGGGCCATCTACAGTAGTATCGACTTCATGGGCAAGGCGGCTTACGGCAGCCCGGCGCGAGATAGCCAGCCCACCCCCTACGCCACCACCCAGATCCTTCAATCCAACAGCTTCCACGAGTTGGCCGTGGACAGACCGGATCCTCGCTGGAAGGCTTCACTGCAGGCCCAGCAGGAAATGGCCAACCTGGGATACTCGCTAACAGATAGACGCCCCACCGCCGGTAATCATTTTCCCGCCAACAATTTTGCCCGCCAACAAATTTGCCTGAGCGTTAGCTTTTTGGAAGTCCAATTCCTGCAAGGGAGTTGGCCAGCTCAACTCCCACCCTCCAAACAAACTGCAAAATGAGAGCAAAATACTTTATTTACATATATTCACTGAAAATGAACCCTTAGGATAACGCTCTTAATTACTATCCTTCTTTCTATCTTGATGGGAGTCCTACGCTGGGAGCGTATCTAGCCCAGAAATGTCAGACAATCATCACGCATTTCTTTGGCTGGACTTGACGAGCCATGCCGTGTACATATTTATATCTATCCACTCCATATCATATGGAGTGCTTATGGGCGGTGAGGATGGCCGAGACATTTTCCGCGTGGACTTTGATGCGTCGTATTCACAATAAGCTTTGAGCGCGGCAAAATGTCAGCGCGACCGCAGACGTAGAAGGAGCCTCATTTGAGAGGTTGGCCTGCGGATTTGATTTCCATTGGAAAAATATCATAACATTTTGAATTTGTCGCATGCCGTGGCCACACACAAACAGAGGTATTTATGAGTGGGAAAAAATGGGGTCTGCTAGGCTTTATATGCCTCGGTCTTGTAGAAAAGGACACAAACACACACACACAGATTTGTTATCATGGCAACCAAGAGACGTTCTTCTTCTTTCCCTTCAGGTGCAAAGCTAGGGAAGAAAAAGAAGGTGAAAGGTGGGACAAAGACCCCTAAATCAAATGGGACGTGTTGGGCTAACATGCCCCTTCCTCCACCGCCAATGCATCCCCTGCCCGGTACGGAGGTGGACCTTGACCATTACCCCCAGGAAAGCCACAGAGGAGGGTAAGATGCCTTCATATATCATAAAACACAGACATCAGGTTAGATCTCCTCCACCCGTTTTTCTTTCTTTCTTCAACGTCTTAAGGGGAAAAACTCTCTCGCAAGATAATGCTCCAACAATTTCCCCCCAAATGAGTCATATGAGTCATTTTTAGGCATTCCAAAATGGTGGAAAATTCTCCAAATAATGAATGTTTTTCAACAGATATGACAACAACAGTTGGGTCCCGCCGCTTTCTTATCGCCAGCAAAGTTTGGACAACGATGGAGAAGAGGAGAGGGGACCAACTCCGCCTTTAAGAGGACGAACGTCCTCGCCGCCGCCGTCCTCGGCGTCTTACAAGCAGCCTTCCTCGTCGTCCCTCAGCTCGGCCCACCACGAGGAAATGCAGTCCATCTTGCAGGCCCACTTGGACGAGCTGACGAGGGCCTACCAGTACGAAGTGGCCAAACAAGCGTGGTAGGATTATTCCTTAAATTTCACCCAAGTGAAGAGCAAAGTGCAGACAGCAGATTTGTCAATCTTTTGCTACGATTGGTTTCCCACTTCAATGGCTTTTTTTAATGTCTTTCAACATAAATCAGGCCTTTATTTGTGTTATAAAAAGTCCTGTTTGATGCTTCCCTTGAAATCGCTCTCTGTTCTGACAGATGGAAGAAATAGGGAAGGTTTCTCTGACTGCACAACAGGCGGAAAAGCGACTGTCTAAAACGATGCTACGCGTGTATTCTCTGTTTCAGGCATATGAAGAGCAGTTCCAACATGTCCAACAACAGTATTCCTCCCATGGACTTCATGTCTTCAACGCTCGGCTCCGATTTGGCGGACGAGGACCAGGAGGAAGAAAGATACGCCATGGTATCAAAGAATGTGTGCGGCTTTGACTACGCTTCTGGACACGCCATGGATAAGCCGGACGTTTCAGGTACACATTAATGGCCATCATCATCCGATATGTCCATGTACGGATCCTCCATTACATTACGACTGGGAGGGCTGGCAGCAAAGAATGTTGCTTGAATTTCTACTCTGGCAGGCTGCTAAATTCACCTTGAAGTTATTGGAAGGAAACATCAAAAGCACAAAGACTGAACATACGGTAGACATGAAGAAAGTTTTTGAATTTAAAAAAGGCTGGATTTATAAATAGGAGCCTTTAGATAGAAATGTGACAATGTTTCCCACTGGGACTAAAATAAAAATGTAAATGAGTTGCCTTTTTTGATTAACCAATAGACGGACTTGTACTGTATATCCACTATGTGTTTTTCATCAAAACGGGGACAGAATACAGGTCAGCGGGACTAAAAATAATCCTGAATATTAGCAATGCAAACATGATTTATTTTTTGTGCCACTGTCAGTTTTTGTTAGTCGCTCGTTTAGTGCCATTAAAGTGGCATTCATAGCAGGATGTCTGGGGAGGATATTGTCAGATTGGTTTTACAAAAATACGTACTTAAAAAAAATGTTATTATACGGCATACACAATGTGAAATGATCAAAAAAGTTGACAGGTATGTTATTTTAATTGTCAGGCAAAGGCGGCCAGTCCTGTCGCTCCGACAGCTCCGGCGCGGCCGACGGCGGTCCGCAGAACACGCATAGCCTTAGTCACAAAAGGGTGGCGATGGGTGGCTTCAAAGCCCCGAGCGGAAAAGTTGGGACGCTGCCCAGGCGGAAAGATGCCAACGCAGACGGTGAGATCAAACTTTTGGAACGCCGTCAACAGGCTTTTGAAGAGGGGATGGCTGCTTATTTTTTTCATCCGGGACGGTTTCCACGGCGAACCGTTTTGGATACTTATTTAAGGTCTGTCTCCGTATCTGCAGGCCGGGGCCATCACGGCACGGCTTCCCGCGTGAACGGCTCGTGGGCCAGCGCGGGCACGCCATCGGATCCCGCGGAAGAGTGCATGGTGAGCGTTTCCACGCTAGAGCGCCAGCACATGTCTTCCTGGGGAGATGGCTCCGCCTCCGGTCGGGCCACGCTGAGTCGCCCTTCTCACAAGAAAGCGGAAGGCTCCCACAACGGCCATCTTCTCACAAATAGCAAAGAAAAGAGGGATCACTGTGAGTACTCTACTCATGACTTTTTCCAGCCCCCTATAGATACTATATAAATACTTTTCCCTTTCAGAGTCTTACGGCTGGCAGCACGTCCCAGGACAGCCGTCATTTCCAAACGCTCAGAGATGGCCTCCCTCCCCCAGCCAGTGACGCAGAATGACGATCGGAGGAGTCGGAATCGAACCCAAAATGAGAAATAGCCAACCGTAAAGGTCACGAAGGGTTCCCATTCTCCCTCAAAAGGATTGGAGCGTATGGCCACTTTTATTAGCTCTCACTTGCTGTACAGAAATTCACACGAGGAAGAAAAAGGACTTGCATCCTGTGTAAATAGATTTTCTATGTTTCATTTTCTTTTCGCTTCGCTATGCAAGCTCCCCTCATGTCGTCCGTCGCTCTCCTTATTTATGACATCGACTCGTTTTTTTTTCATCGGCGCTCCGATGATTGGCTTATCGTAACGAAGCTACTGTATTCTTGTACTTTGCACTTTGAGTGTTTTGTTGAAAATAAGCACAAATTGTCAGCAAAGCCGGAAGAGGACAATGGGGTCGAAAGGTCGCTTTTGTTTTTGGAAGAAAAAAAGAAAAAAACAACACCCCATTTGCTGCATTCTAGCGGGAAAAAGTCAAAGTGGTGGTAAAAAGTCAGGAAACTGTCTTTGACGTACATATACGTTTTGCTGTGAATTTTATGATGCATATTATGCACCAATCAGGACTCTTTGCACAGCTTTTATGGTAACAAAAGCAAAGAGTCACTTCACCACCATTTCATTTCAGATGTGTCAATATTATATACAGTAAATATATGTATTACTTTTATTCATTCATTTTCCAATGCATACAATGCTAATCTACACACAAGCTTGAAAATATGTTTACAAATACTTTGCTCTAACGTCTTTGCACCATAAAACGGTGACTAAGAATGATTTAAGTCATATTTTGGCATTAATATTTGAGTATCAAGTACATTAGGTATGCGTTAATCGGCTAAAACGCACATTTTGGAATTTATTTGTGGTTGGAATGGTCGTTAAGATATACGGATTGGACGCCACTGTAACATTTCACTGATTATGTTATGGATTGGTCATTCTGGTAATTGGTCTTTTCCATTAAGCACTCTTCACCTGCCAGACTGGTTTGCCCTCAGGAATACATATTGGCATAAGAGAGGGACAATTTTTAAGCCTCTGATTGAAAATAAAACGTGTACGTGAAAACCAGCAAGTTTTCCAGCCGTGGTTTTGTCATGCATTTTTATTGCGTCAATCTAGAGTAAAAGCCACCGCCGCCGATATTTTATTCAAAGTCGTTCAGGAACGTCGCCTTGAAAGCCGTGCTGCGCAATTCTAATTATTGTGCAGGTTTTATTGATCTATTCTCATGTGATTCCGTGAAAGCATCTTATGAAAAATTCATCTGCAAGCAGGACAAATGCGACTACTTTATTAACATTTAAAATGCATTATCACTTTGTAAAATGTGAATTTGCAGCCGGCACTTTGGGTTCCACTACATTAATTTATGGTCTGCCATTGACGGCGACGGGCGTTCAATCTATTTGCTGCTCTCCATTCGAATGGATTGGTCGTTCACTGCCAAGAGAAAAACATTTGCGGGTGTGTAAAGTATTAACATGAAAATTAATTATAAAATACAGGAAAAAGTATCAGTTGACAGGCATGCATACTAAGTATTAATCTCATAGGGCAAACTAAACTAAGTAAACAAAGAAGAACAGTGGCTGTGGGGATGCTTTGGTGCAAAAATCTAAAGAGCAAAGCTTTCCACAATACTAGTGTCCTGCAAGTGCAATCAGTGGATTGCAGTCAGGTGGCTCTGGCTTGAACCCTACCCCCGATACTTCAACTTGGAAGGAAAAGCTGTTCAACCCACAGCAGCTCTCAAGGATGACTTTGCCCTCCCCTGATGTAGACTGTCTAAGTCTAAGACTTTTTGGGAACTTTTCCATAACTTTAGTACACTTTACAAAATCCTGTACAGGAGTTTTTACACAATTTGAAATCATTCAAAAAAATATGTATATAAAATAAAGGAAAGATTTATAAATTGACAGGCATGAAGACTAGGCATTAATTTAATGGGGCTGGGCAAATTAAACATAAATAAAATAAAGGGCCGTAGTGGGTGCAGGGATGCTTTGGTGCAAAAATCTAAAGAGCAAAGCTTTCCACAATACTAATGTCCTGCAAGTGCAATTAGTGGATTGCAGTCAGGTGGCTCTGGCTTGAACCCAACCCCCACTGTTTCAACTTGGAAGGAAAAGCTGACCCATCCCCACCAGCACCTCAAGGATGGCTTTGCCCTCCCCCCCTGTGTAGACTGTCTAAGTCTAAGACTTTTGGGGAACATTTCCATAACTTTGGTATACTTTACAAAATCCTGTACAGAAGTTCTTGCACAATTTGAAATCATCCCCCCAAAAAACAAATTATAAAATAGTGGAAAATTTTATAAATTGATAGGCATGAAGACTAGGCATTAATTTAATGGGGCTGGACAAATTAAACATAAATAAAATAAAGGGCCGTAGTGGGTGCGGGGATGCTTTGGTGCAAAAATCCAAAGAGCAAAGCTTTCCACAATACTACTGTCCTGCAAGTGCAATTAGTGGATTGCAGTAAGGTGGCTCTGGCTTGAACCCAACCCCCACTGTTTCAACTTGGAAGGAAAAGCTGACCCATCCCCACCAGCACCTCAAGGATGGCTTTGCCCTCCCCCTGTGTAGACTGTCTAAGTCTAAGACTTTTGGGGAACTTTTCCATAACTTTGCTATACCTTACAAAATCCTGTACAGGAGTTTTTACACAATTTGAAATCATCCCAAAAATATGTATATAAAATAAAGGAAAAAATTATAAATTGACAGGCATGGAGACTAGGCATTAATTTAATGCGGCTGGACAATTTAAACATAGTAAATAAAGGGCCGTAGTGGGTGCAGGGATGCTTTGGTGCAAAAATCTAAAGAGCAAAGCTTTCCACAATACTAATGTCCTGCAAGTGCAATCAGTGGACTGCAGTCAGGTGGCTCTGGTTCGTGCCCAACCCCCGATACTTCAACTTGGAAGGAAAAGATAGTCAACCCACACCAAGACCTCGAGGATGGTTGTGCCCTCCCCCAATGTAGATTGTCTAAGTCTAAGACTTTTGGGGAACTTTTCCATAACTTGGGTATACTTTACAAAATCCTATACAGGAGTTTTTACACAATTTGAAATCATCCCCCCCAAAAAACAAATTATAAAATAAAGGAAAAATTTATAAATTGATAGGCATGAAGACTAGGCATTAATTTAATGTGGCTGGACAAATTAAACATAGTAAATAAAGGGCCATAGTGGGTGCGGGGATGCTTTGGTGCAAAAATCTAAAGAGCAAAGCTTTCCACAATACTAATGTCCTGCAAGTGCAATCAGTGGATTGCAGTCTGGTGGCTCTGGCTTGAACCCAACCCCCGATGCTTCAACTTGGAAGGAAAAGATAGTCAACCCACACCAAGACCTCGAGGGTGGCTGTGCCCTCCCCCAGTGTAGATTGTCTATGTCTAAGACTTTTGGGGAACTTTTCCATAACTTTGCTATACTTTACAAAATCCTGTACAGGAGTTTTTACACAATTTGAAATCATCCAAAAATATGTATATAAAGTAAAGGAAAAATTTATAAATTTATAAATTTATAAATTGACAGGCATGAAGACTAGACATTATTTAATGCGGCTGGACAAATTAAACATAGTAAATAAAGGGCCGTAGTGGGTGCGGGGATGCTTTGATGCAAAAATCTAAAGAGCAAAACTTTCCACAATACTAATGTCCTGCAAGTGCAATCAGTGGATTGCAGTCTGGCGCCTCTGGTTTGAGCCCAACCCCCGCTGCTTCACCTTGGAAGGAAAAGCTGGTCAACCCACACCAGCCTTTAAGGATGGCTTTGCCCTCCCCTTGTGTAGACTGTCTAAGTCTAAGACTTTTTGGGAACTTTTCCACAATCCTTTACAGAAGTACTAATGTGGTGTGCAGAATTTGAAATGATAAAGAAACAGTGAAAAACATATACATTGACAGGTGTGTAGTAGTATTACTAGTCCAGCTAATATGAGGCAAAAAATGAGAGTGCAGAGCTACTGATGGGGGCAAACTAAAAGCCACGCTCTCCTGACTTCATGCTCCCTCAGTGACCAATTTATTTTCACCCTGCCCGCTCTAATAGGTCTGCCACTTTTTGGCTATATCTTGAAATTGGCCACTCAAGGCTCAACTTTCTTCGCTTGAGTTGAGTTTGAACGACAACAAAACTAACCTAAGGTCGGGTGCTCAATTGACTCCATGACATTCTGAACTTAGTTCAAACGCTTTGATCGGGGTCATTGAAATCCGTGCCAAGGTGCTGAAGACTATTTGGGAAATGTAAACTGCCAGTAAACTTTGAATGTTTGTTTTTAAATCCAAATGTGCTCAGGCTGCTCATCTCTTGGCATCAAAGTGGGCGGCAGTCAGTGATAGAAGGCCGTATATCTCCTTAAACAACATCTCAGCCGGCGCTTTGATTATCTCCGACGCCTCTTAATTCCTCGCCAACTGTCTGCTTTGGCAGGAACTAATCTCCCTCAAACAAAGCTTCCATCAATTAGGTGTCTTGCATGGCAGTGCACGAATATCGCCATGTTGACTATTGTTTTCTACTGTGTTTTGCATCACGTGGGCCACATTTTTCATCCGCGCCGACATCGAATTTGCTAATTGTGTCATCCTTTAAAAGGCCGACGTGCTTCAGAAATGCCGTTGATTAACCAAACAAATGCAAAACATCCCCTCCGCGTTCCATTTGTCGAGCTGTAAATGAGTAAAGTGAAGATTGTCGTGACATATGGCGCCACAAAAGATGTTTTGTAGCGCCGGCGTGGCGCTCATCCGTGGTGTCTTTGTGCAAAGGACTGACAATCCTCATTTCCGTCCCTTTTTTTCCTCTCCCCATCCTCGTCGTCAACCTTCCGTCGATTCCGCCACGGCGGCTCGACTCGTCGAGACGGAGTCTTTGTCGACAGATTGGCGAGAAGCTAGCGGATAAACTTGGTATAATTGAATATGGAAGTTGGCAGAATGCAATCAGCCACACAGTCGTCGGAAAGCACACAACGACAGCTGTCCTTTGAAAGAGACGGGAAAAAAAGCATGAAAGTAAAACAAATATGGAGTGATATTCCTAATGTTGTCGTCAATTGGGCGCGGATTTGATTAAAAAGCAGCTGTGGGGAGTTTGGAAATGGAGTCAAGGCCTAAAAATATTGAATAACTTTCTTAATTCTGTAACTAACTGCAACTAAATGACTAGGAAGCACCCTCTTTCCTTCTGATGTTTACTATCCTATGTGTATGTGTATGTGATTGGCTTTATAAGGATTTCTTTTGAAAGTGCTCTATTCAATTTTATTGATTTGGAAAAATACACATCTCTTTGGTATCTATACAAAATCACTCTGGTCTATCTGATGGTACCAATATATATATATATTTTTTTAAATACATCATTCATCGATTCAATACTTTTCCGTTGGGCTTCTAGGAACTATGGGATGTCAGCCAATCGCAAGGACGGAAAACAACTACGACATGGTCGCTGATTATGTCGCAACTGACTCCAGGTGAAGACGCGCTGTGCCTCGGACCGATTGCGCGTCGGTCAGGAAAAACATCGATTTAAACATATATTTTGATGTCTTCCGAGTCGATTACTTGTTGTAATCAACAAATGTGCTTTTATTTCGAGGTGAAGAGCTGCGATCGCCACGATGAACTCAGGTAAACAAGCGTGGATTGAAACTTTTGTTTGTAAATCATTATTTGGGCTAAACCATGTCGTGTTGCGATCAATGATGTTAAATGCGCATTTTATTGAGCAACACATTCATTGTATGGTTGTACTGTGTGTACATGATGGAAACATGGCTATAAATGTTTGTTTTAGAACACTGGTGTCAAAGTTGCGGCCCGGGGGCCAAATCTGGCCTGCCGCATCATTTTGGGCGGCCCAGGAAAGTCAATCATGAGTGTCGACTTTGTTTTCAAATTAAGATGAAGATTATAGATGTATATTATATTTCCGGATTTTCCCCCCTTTTAAGTCAATAATTTCATTATTTAATCATTTTTTTCTGGGTTTTTAGTTCAATAATCATTTTGTGATATCTAAAAAATTATTTTGTTTTCCACTTTAATATGGAAAATAATTCAAGAAAAATTTGGTGTCCTTTTCAAATGAAAAGCAAATGATTAAAGGGAATTTTCCCTGACTAAGAAAAAAATACTTAAACATAGTTTTTAATGTTGGTTTTTAATCCAATTATTTGAATCCATTTGCTTTTCAGCTTCGGCCCAAATGTTGACCGACATCTTCCTGGTGGACGCCGGCTGGACTCGGAGCGCGACCCCAACAGGCCCCAAAGCGACGGACCAACCAGATGAGCATCGGTGCACCGCGTGGACCTGCCACAGTACGCCCAGGACACCAAGGTGGAGTTCAACCTGGACGCTCACTGGAACAACAAAGAAGGAGCCGTTTTCCTCGTGGATTTTGGGACCCTTTTTTTTCCCTGATGGATTTTTGGACACTTCTTCCTGCAGGTTTTTTTTGGACACTTTTCTCCCAAGTGGAGTTTTGGACACTTTTTTTTTTACCCATGGATTTTGGGACACTTTTTTTTACCCATGGATTTTTGGACACTTTTTTTAACCATGGGATTTTTGGACACTTTTTTTCCCGCAGGTTTTTTGGACACTTTTCTTCCCGCAGGTTTTTGGACACTTTTCTTCCCGCAGGTTTTTGGACACTTTTCTTCCCACAGGTTTTTTGGACACTTTTCTCCCTAGTGGAGTTTTGGACACTTTTCTCCCTAGTGGAGTTTTGGACACTTTTTTTTACCCATGGATTTTTGGACACTTTTTAACCATGGATTTTTGGACACTTTTCTTCCCACAGGTTTTTGGACACTTTTCTTCCCACAGGTTTTTTGGACACTTTTCTCCCTAGTGGAGTTTTGGACACTTTTTTTTTATACCCATGGATTTTTGGACACTTTTTAACCATGGATTTTTGGACACTTTTCTTCCCGCAGGTTTTTGGACACTTTTCTCCCCAGTGGAGTTTTGGACACTTTTTTTACCCATGGATTTTTGGACACTTTTTATCCATGGATTTTTGGACACTTTTCTCCCGAGTGGAGTTTTGGACACTTTTTTTTACCCATGGATTTTTGGACACTTTTTTTACCCATGGATTTTTGGACACTTTTTAACCATGGATTTTTTGGACACTTTTTTTAACCATGGATTTTTGGACACTTTTTTTTTTACCCATGGATTTTTGGACACTTTTCTTCCCGCAGGTTTTTGGAAACTTTTTTACCCATGGATTTTTGGACACTTTTTAACCATGGATTTTTGGACACTTTTCTCCCCAGTGGAGTTTTGGACACTTTTTTTACCCATGGATTTTTGGACACTTTTTACCCATGGATTTTTGGACACTTTTTAACCATGGATTTTTGGACACTTTTTTTAACCATGGATTTTTGGACACTTTTTAACCATGGATTTTTGGACACTTTTTTTTAACCATGGATTTTTGGACACTTTTTTTTAACCATGGATTTTTGGACACTTTTTTACCCATGGATTTTTGGACACTTTTTACCCATGGATTTTTGGACACTTTTTAACCATGGATTTTTGGACACTTTTCTCCCCAGTGGAGTTTTGGACACTTTTTTTACCCATGGATTTTTGGACACTTTTTAACCATGGATTTTTGGACACTTTTCTTCCCGCAGGTTTTTGGACACTTTTCTCCCCAGTGGAGTTTTGGACACTTTTTTACCCATGGATTTTTGGACACTTTTTTTACCCATGGATTTTTGGACACTTTTTTTTACCCATGGTTTTTTGGACACTTTTTAACCATGGATTTTTGGACACTTTTCTCCCCAGTGGAGTTTTGGACACTTTTTTAACCATGGATTTTTGGACACTTTTTAACCATGGATTTTTGGACACTTTTTTTTCCCCGCAGGTTTTTGGACACTTTTCTCCCCAGTGGAGTTTTGGACACTTTTTTTACCCATGGATTTTTGGACACTTTTTAACCATGGATTTTTGGACACTTTTTTTTTCCCCGCAGGTTTTTGGACACTTTTCTCCCCAGTGGAGTTTTGGACACTTTTTTTACCCAGTGGGGTTTTGGACACTTTTTTACCCAGTGGGGTTTTGGACACTTTTTTACCCATGGATTTTTGGACACTTTTTAACCATGGATTTTTGGACACTTTTTTTACCCATGGATTTTTGGACACTTTTTAACCATGGATTTTTTGACACTTTTTTTACCCACTGGGGTTTGGACACTTTTTTTACCCACTGGGGTTTGGACACTTTTTTACCCATGGATTTTTGGACACTTTTTAACCATGGATTTTTGGACACTTTTTTTACCCATGGATTTTTGGACACTTTTCTCCCCAGTGGAGTTTTGGACACTTTTTTAACCATGGATTTTTGGACACTTTTTAACCATGGATTTTTGGACACTTTTTTTTCCCCGCAGGTTTTTGGACACTTTTCTCCCCAGTGGAGTTTTGGACACTTTTTTTACCCAGTGGGGTTTTGGACACTATTTTACCCATGGATTTTTGGACACTTTTCTCCCCAGTGGAGTTTTTGACGCTTTTTTTACCCATGGATTTTTGGACACTTTTTTTTACCCATGGATTTTTGGACACTTTTTAACCATGGATTTTTGGACACTTTTTTTACCCATGGATTTTTGGACACTTTTTAACCATGGATTTTTTGACACTTTTTTTACCCACTGGGGTTTGGACACTTTTTTACCCATGGATTTTTGGACACTTTTTTTACCCATGGATTTTTGGACACTTTTCTCCCCAGTGGAGTTTTGGACACTTTTTTTACCCATGGATTTTTGGACACTTTTTAACCATGGATTTTTGGACACTTTTTTTTCCCCGCAGGTTTTTGGACACTTTTCTCCCCAGTGGAGTTTTGGACACTTTTTTTACCCAGTGGGGTTTTGGACACTTTTTTACCCATGGATTTTTGGACACTTTTCTCCCCAGTGGAGTTTTTGACGCTTTTTTTACCCATGGATTTTTGGACACTTTTTTTTACCCATGGATTTTTGGACACTTTTTAACCATGGATTTTTGGACACTTTTCTCCCCAGTGGATTTTTGGACACTTTTTAACCATGGAATTTTGGACACTTTTCTCCCCAGTGGAGTTTTGGACAATTTTTTACCCATGGATTTTTGGACACTTTTTTACCCATGGATTTTTGGACACTTTTTAACCATGGATTTTTGGACACTTTTTTTACCCATGGATTTTTGGACACTTTTTTTACCCATGGATTTTTGGACACTTTTTTTACCCATGGATTTTTGGACACTTTTTAACCATGGATTTTTGGACACTTTTTTTCCCGCAGGTTTTTGGACTTTTTTCTCCCCAGTGGAGTTTTGGACACTTTTTTTTACCCACTGGGGTTTGGACACTTTTTTACCCATGGATTTTTGGACACTTTTTAACCATGGATTTTTGGACACTTTTCTCCCCAGTGGAGTTTTGGACACTTTTTTACCCATGGATTTTTGGACACTTTTTAACCATGGATTTTTTGACACTTTTCTTCCCGCAGGTGTTTGGACACTTTTTCTCCCAAGTGGAGTTTTGGACACTTTTTCTCCCAAGTGGAGATTTGGACACTTTTTCTCCCAAGTGGAGTTTTGGACACTTTTTCTCCCTAGTGGAGTTTTGGACACTTTTTCTCCCTAGTGGAGTTTTGGACACTTTTTCTCCCAAGTGGAGTTTTGGACACTTTTTCTCCCAAGTGGAGTTTTGGACACTTTTTCTCCCAAGTGGAGATTTGGACACTTTTTCTCCCAAGTGGAGATTTGGACACTTTTTCTCCCAAGTGGAGATTTGGACACTTTTTCTCCCAAGTGGAGATTTGGACACTTTTTCTCCCAAGTGGAGATTTGGACACTTTTTCTCCCAAGTGGAGATTTGGACACTTTTTCTCCCAAGTGGAGATTTGGACACTTTTTCTCCCAAGTGGAGATTTGGACACTTTTTCTCCCAAGTGGAGATTTGGACACTTTTTCTCCCAAGTGGAGATTTGGACACTTTTTCTCCCAAGTGGAGATTTGGACACTTTTTCTCCCAAGTGGAGATTTGGACACTTTTTCTCCCCAGTGGAGATTTGGACACTTTTTCTCCCCAGTGGAGATTTGGACACTTTTTCTCCCAAGTGGAGATTTGGACACTTTTTCTCCCCAGTGGAGATTTGGACACTTTTTCTCCCCAGTGGAGATTTGGACACTTTTTCTCCCCAGTGGAGATTTGGACACTTTCTCCCAAGTGGAGATTTGGACACTTTCTCCCAAGTGGAGATTTGGACAATATTTCCCCCGTGGAACTTTGGACACTTTTCTTTTCCCCGCGTATTATTGGACACAATTTGTCAATGCTGTTTTAAAAAAAAATGTCTTTGCTGCTGCATATTTGCCCGTTTTTTGAGCCTCTTTTTCAGATTGGCTCGATTTTTGAGTTGAACTCCAAGACCTCCAAGTTGACAGAAGAATTCCCGGACCCAAAGCCGTCTCCAGATTTCAGCAACCCATGTAAGCCCGTCCCGTGGCCATTGGCCGCCGTTAAAAATGAGGTGGGACACAACATTGTGCCGCTTTCCACAGGGGGCGGTCTCCGGGCGCAGCGGGTGCTCCGGGACATTGCGGAGTTCACGGCCAGAAGGTGAGATTGCGGGCGAGTGCTTCCCACGTTCTGTCGCCAAGGTGTGTTTGTTGTTAAAGGGGCAACCGGGAGATCCGGGCGCACGAGGCCTGAAGGGGACGCCGGTGAGTTTTCAATTTTTTTCCACTTGACCAGCATGACCTAACTCCACTAAATACCACAAAGACTAAAGAAATAATCCTGGACTTTCGCAAGCGCAGCGGAAGCACGGCAGCAGACAAGAAAGCCATGCGGAGGGCGATTAACACTGCACAGAAGATCGTCGGCTGCTCTCTGCCATCACTGGAAGAAGACATTGCCAACCCCCGGTACCTCAGAAGAGCCGGGATCATTGTTGGGGACCCATACCATCCTGGACACGGCCTGTTCCGGTTGCTTCCATCGGGCAGAAGCTACAGGTCCTGCAAAGCACGAACAAACAGGCTCAAGGACAGCTTTCTCCCAACAGCCATCAGGACTCTGAACCTGCAGCAACACGAGACGTGACGACAACACAAATCCCTTCTATGAAATTAAGTCGCAGTGAAGTAACAGGAAGGTC